>NC_134899.1:20134026-20164026 GCF_041734735.1 Babylonia areolata
ATGGCTGTTCTCGTCTTATTGTTATTTTGACTGTCTGATTCGTCTGGTTCCTTGTCTGATTTCCTTGTGTTCCTTTCTCTGCCTCCAGCCTCTCTGTCTGCCTGTCTGTCCGCCTGTCTGTCTGTCTGTGTGTCAGTCACTCGCTCTTTCACTGCCCTCTTCCCCCTTCCCCCTCACTACATACCAACTCATATTCTCCTTTTCCATTACCCCCCCCCACCACCCACCCATCCCCCATCCTCCGGGGCCCGCCCCCAGTTATTTCTCTTCAGTTCCGTCTTTCTGCCTGTCTGTCTGTCTGTCTGTCTGTCTCTCTCTCTCTCTCTCTCTCTCTCTCTCTCTCTCTGTCCCTCTCCACATATACTACCCCCATTTCCCCCTATGCTGACTCCCCAGTTCCCTTTCTTTTTCTTCCCCAAAGGCCAGTTTTCCCCTAATGTAGAGGTAGTCTGTTTATTGATTTTCTTCGCTCTTCTTCACGATTTTCTGTTGTGCAGTGTATGAGTTTGTCCGACTATGTCATCCAGCAGAATGTTTTTAGATCCTTTTGTCACTCCCCCCCCCCCTTGCCCCCCCACCCCCCGCCACCCACCCCTCCCCTATTTTGTAACTTTATGGGGGTGCGGGCGGGGTGTGGGGAGGATAGGGGTAGAATCACTTTTATCCGAATCTGTGAAATATTGGTGTTCGTGATTGCTTTGTGTTTTTCATAGCAGAGCTTGTGTGTGTGTGTGTGCGTGTGTGTGTGTGTGTGTGTGTATCTGTGCGTATTAGGATAAGTATGCATATGTATGTATGTCGGTGTGTGTGTGCATGTATTTTCATATGTGTGTGTGTGTGTGTGTGTGTGTGTAGACATTTGTATATGTCCGTGTGTGTCAGACAAGCGGTCATTCAGTGAAGTGCCATTACAGTTCTGCCTCCTCGTCCGTCTGTCTGTCTTGCCTCCCTTTATCTTTTCATGTGCAAAACAGCCGTTGTTTTTCAAGAATGGTATTCGACCATGAACAGAGTCGCTTCCCTTAGCACGTGGAGGGAAAGGTCTTGAGACGCCAACAGGATGGCTGGCTGTTCCTGGGTTCCGTCACGTTGTGATGAGTTTTCAACTGAAGTAGAAGTTATGCGTGCTTCTCCATCCTTTCTGTATACCGCTGGAGGCATTTTTTTGCCTTCCGTGTCCGAAATATCTTTGCCACATATCGCGTGTTTCTGAAACAGAAGAGCCTCAATTCATAGGTCAAAGGTCATCAACGCTAATGTGAAAGGTGGGAACTTCGTAATTTGGAAGTTGCTGGGGTTGTTTTGTTTTGTTTTTTGTCTTCTTCTTCTTCTTCTTCTTCTTCTTTTCTTCTCCTTCTCCTCCTCCTCCTCCTCCTTCTCCTTCTTCTTCTTCTTCTTCTTCTTCTTCTTCTTCTTCTTCCGTCGTTCTTATCATTTTATCTCATTTCAATTTATTTATCTATTTATTATTTTGTGTCGTTAATCTTGTTTTGTTTGTTGGATGCTGGATGGTCATATTTCATGGACAAGGCAACCATGATTCAAACGTTTCTTCTAGGGTTGGTTTATTTTTTCAGAAATTTAAGATTTTTCGAGACTTTTGTTTAAAACAACAACCAAGTTTGGTTGTTGTTGTTGTTGTTTTTCAGACGAATAGAGCAACATGTTCCAGAAAGTCGAGAAAAAGAAAAAAAAATATATTAGGAATGTCAGCAAGGGGGGATCGGATGAACAATGGGGACAAGCGATATGTCTTACGTTACATTTCATCAGCCTGTGCTGCTTTGAGAGACAAGGTGGGCACAGGCGGGATTCTCGTGCCATTGCTGTAGACAGCCGGGGTCATAGGCTGCTTATAATGGAAGGGATGGGTGGAGGGAGGAGGGAGCACAGACGCTGGCGTGAGGCATGGTGTAGGGGGGGACAAGGCACTGTATATGCACAAGCCACACACAACGGTACGATAACACAAGTCCGGATTAGGTGTCCTCATGTTGTTGGAATTTTGACTGACTGATTCCACTGGTTACCTCAACGTGTTGTTTTCTCTCGCCTTCTACCCTATTAAGAGGAGGAAGGTGGCCGAATGGTTGAGACGGTTATCTGCCAGTACGGTGGTGGTGAGGGTCTGGGTTCGAATCCTGGTCCCGCCCTTTCTCCCAAGTTTGACCAGAAAAATCAGTCTGAGCATCTAGTCATTAGGATGAGACGATAAACGGAGGTCCCGTGTGCAGAAGGCACTTGGCGCACTAAAAAAGAACCCATGGCAACTTGAGTGTTGCCATCTGGCAATATTTATTTATTTTATTTATTAAGACTTCTTGCTATAGCGCATATTCTTGAAGCTCTATGCGCTTTAATATCATGTGGAAGAAATCCACTTTAATATGTACAACAAATATATATGCTGGCACTCAAGGCCAAAGCGCATTAGGTCGTGCTGTTTGTCAGGCATATGTCAAGGAAATGGGGTGTAGCGTGTATGAATTCATCCGGACACAATGACGCCTCATTGAGAAAACTAAGACTGAAACCTGCCCTCTTAGGAGGCGCCACGGTAGACTTGGTTAGCCTTTGGACTTCTGATCCTATGTTCACCATGTGATGAAGGTTCGAGACCCCGTTTCGGCATGGTGTTGTGTCCTGGGGAAAGGCACTTTCCTCCGATTTTCCTCACTCCAGCCAGGTGTGAATGGGTACCTGACTTTGACTGGGAAATGTTCAAACGGTAGGAGAGGACTAGGGCCCACCTTCCTGCTCTGGTGGCCGTAAGAAGCTATAGTACCTTTATTTTAACTCACCCCTCTCTGTCTGTCTTCTTCTTCTTCTTCTTCTGCGTTCGTGGGCTGCAACTCCCACGTTCACTCGTATGCACACGAGTGGGCTTTTACGTGTATGACCGTTTTTACCCCGCCATGTAGGCAGCCATACTCCGTTTTCGGGGGTTCTCTGTCTGTCAGTCACTCTCTCTTTCTCTACCCTCTCCCAAACCACGCATCCGAACCACATTCTTCTTTCCATCTCCCCCTAGGCCCCGCCTTCCTGCTATGGTGGCCGTAAGAAGCTATAATACCTTTATTTTAACTCACCCCTCTCAATCACTGTCTCTTTCTCTACCCTCTCCCCATCCATGCATCCTAACCACATATTTCTTTCCATCTCTCCCCCTGGTATCTCCCCAGTTTTATCTCTCCTGTCTTTTTTCCGACATCCTCTTAAGCCTTTTTCTTTTCTTTTTTTTTTTTACCTAGAATGGAGGTCACCTGCTTTTTGGTTTATTTCATTTCTTTTCGTGGTTTTCTAAAATTGACAAGGAACCCATGGGCTGTGTATGAGCTTTGTCTGACTTCATTATCTAGGAGAAGTGTGTTTTTGGAGCATTTATTTTGGTGCTTTTTCACATATTCTGTAACTTTTGCGGATGGGAGTGGATCAAGTTTTATCCTTGTTAGGTAAATCGTGTTTGCATTTGCTTCGTATTGCATCAGAGAGCTTTGAACGTCTCTCTCTCTCTCTCTCTCTCTCTCTATATATATATATATATATATATATATACATATCTCTCACTCTCCATATATATATATATATATATATATATATATATATATATATGAGAGATATATATGTGTGTGTGTGTGTGTGGAGTGATTGCCTAATGGTAACGCGTCTGTGTAGGAAGCGAGAGAATCTGAGCGCGCTGGTTCGATAGAAAAAACAAATGAAACTGCACGCAGGAAAAAAAAAAACACACCAAAAAATGGGTGGCGCTGTAGTGTAGCGACGCGCTCTCCCTGGATAGAGCGGCACGAATTTCACACAGAGAAATCTGTTGTGATAAAAATATAAATAATATATATATATATATATAGAGAGAGAGAGAGAGAGAGAGAGAGAGAGAGATCACCGTGGCTGCCGTTCTTGGGTTTCTTTGCATTGCATTGTGATGGGATTTCCACCGAAATGAAAGTCACTTTACATATTTCTTTCTTCTCTCTTCTTCTTCTTCTTCCTCTCGTTCTTCTTTTCGAACTCCTTGTTTTTGCTCTTCATGCTCTTTTTCTTCTTCTTCTTTTCTTCTTCTTCTTCTTCTTCTTCTTCTTCTTGTGATTCTTCTCCTTCTTCTTCTTCTTCTGGATGCCGTTGCTCGAGGCTTTTTCCCTTCTGATATCCAGTAGACCATTGCCACATCTTGCGATGCTTTTTGTAACCAAGAATGATTCCATAGGTCAAACGCTATCAGCAGTAAACTACGAACAGAGAGGATTGCGTAATTGTCAAGCTGTTGATAGATACACTCATACATATATTCACTCCTTCATACATGCATACATATAGAGACAAATGTGCGCGCGCGCGCGCACACACACACACACACACACACACACACACATACACACACACACGTATGGTTGCTTTGATGGCTGACTGACAGGGCAGTTCGTTGAGATTTTTGATGGACAAGTTACATTGTTCGAAAAGTGTCGTTGTTGTTTTCCAATGGAGAGGTTTTGTATAGTTTTTTTGTTGTTTTTTTCACATGGGATTTCATTTTTCGTTTCTTTTTTTTCCCTTCTTGTTCTTTTCCTTCAGTAATCGCCTTTTTTCAGTCTCAAGTGGAAAAAATTCAACTGCAACAACAGCTAAATGACAAAGTTAAACAAAGAAAAAAAAACTGGGTCTGTTAATCAAGGGACTGGGATCATATAATTGATGGAAGCACCTCAGAGCAAGCAACATGGCTTTCTGCATTATCAGGTGACAGGGTGGGTGGCACAAACGGAATTCACGTGCCGTCACTGAAGACAGATGAGATCGGAAACGGTGCGAGGCGGGCGTGGAAGGGAGAGGGGTGAGTGAGAAAAATAAGCGGTGTGATGAGTGTCTTGGAGGGGAGAGTGGGAGGTGCAGAGGCTGGTGGGCTTGAGGGTCTGTGCGAGCGTTTGGGGTATGGGGTTCCTCTGTGTGTGTGTGTGTGTGTGTGAATGCGTGTATGTGAATGCGTGAGCATGTGTTTCTTCTGAGTGTGTGTGTTTGTGTGAGTCTGTGTGTGCGTGTGCAAGCGCATGTGTGTGTAATCAGTTACAATTTGTTTTCCTTTTCTATATTTTGCTATAAGCTTTGGAGGAATATACAGGTTTTTGTCACTTTACAAAGTATGGGTCATGCACGACCCACACAAGCTTTGGAGGAATATACAGGTTTTTGTCTCTTTAAAGGTATGGGTCGTGTATAAAATTCTCTCTCTCTCCTTTTTTTTCCATTTTACTCTGAGCAATATGTTCTGTTTTATTAACTTGGGTTGTTGTTTTGTTGATTTTTTTTTTTTTTTTTTTTTGGGGGGGGGGGGGGGTTGTTTTCTTTGTTTTTGTCGTTGATCTTCTTTTTATTCTTAGCAATGTGTTAATTTCTCAGTAAACCGCCTTTCTTCTTTTGTTCATACATTGTCCCCCTTGTCAAAGGATAGTATTGTCAGTGGCAATAAAACATTGTCCGTCACCCTCCCTCCTCCTCCTCCTCCCTCTCTCTCTCTCTCTCTCTCTCTCTCTCTCTCTCTCCTCGCCTCACCTCACCTCGCCAACCCAGCCACCTTTCTTCTTTCTACTTCCTCCGTGCTGTCTCTCCTGTTCCCTTTCTCCCGGTCTTTTCCTTCCCCGAAGGCCATTTCCCCCTAAATTAGGGGTCGTCTACTTATTGATTTTCTTCGCTGTTCTCCGCACTTTTCTGAAAGTGACAAGGAAGCCCTGAGCAGGGGATGACCTCTGTGAGGCGATATTATCCGGGAGAAGGTGTTTCTTGTAGCTCCTTTTATCCCCTTTTTCCGCACATTCTGTACTACGGGCCGAATGGCCCAATGGTTAAAGCGTTGGACTTGTAATCTGAGGGTCCCGTGTTCGAATCTTGGTAGCGCCTGGTGGGTAAAGGTTGGAGGTTTTTCTCATCTCCCAGGTTCACATATGTGCAGACCTGCCAGTGCCTGAACCCCCTTCGTGTGTATACGCACGCAGAAGATCAAATACGCACGTTTAAGATCCTGTAATCCATGTCAGCATCCGCTGGGTTATGGAAACAAGCACATACCCAGCATGCACGGCTAGCCCCGAAAACGGAGTATGGCTGCCTACATGGCGGGGTAAATAAACAAAACACCTCATACACGTAAAATGTTAAATGTTACATGTTTCTCTGAGTGTGTATGTATGCGTGCCTGAAATCTGATTGAATGACACAGGAAACGAATGATGAGCGCCCAGTGGCAGCCGTCAGGCGGCTCTACCCAGGTAGGCAGCCTGTTGTGTAAATGACCCCGTGTTTGGAAAGCGCTTAGAGCTTGGTCTCCGACTGAGGACAGGCGCTATATAAATATTCATATCAATCAATCAAAAACCCTTTTAGGAAGGGATAGGAGTAGATCACGTTTTTACCCTTTTTTGTCAAAACCTTAGTGTTCGCATATGGTTCGTGATTAATGTGTATTAATGTGTATGTCGCCTTCCTTCCTTTCTTTTTTTTCTTTTATGTGTGTTTGTGTGTGTGTGTATGTATGTGTGTGTGTGTGCGTGTGTGTGTGTGTGTGTGTGTGTGTGTGTGTGTGTGTGTGTAAGTATTTCCAGTAACTGTCGCTCCACACTTGACGGTTCATAACATTGGGAGTCTTTTAATATTTTTTCGGCCTAACTTGATGCTGTTTTATCTATCGCAGTATCATGGAAAATCTCGGTTGAATCGTAACATGCTTTTTAGCCGTAATATTTGTCACAGACCTTGTCTTGAGTTCTGTGTTAGCTAATTAATTTCATTGATTCGATCGTTGCGTTAACATTTTATGCGTAATAATAATAGTTAAACGCTGATGAATAATATACGAAATTTGAAGTCGTCGAAATTCCGTAGTCATCAAAGTGAAAACAATTTTTTAAGCTACTGAGACTTCCAGGAATAATTATCTTAAAACTGAGTGAACTTTGGGGTATACACGTGACTCTTTTGTCAGGCAACCCACTTGAAATATTATTCAAAATGACGTCAGTGTATATTTAAATGGTCTGTCTTTCCTCTCTCTCTCTCTCTCTCTCTGTGTGTGTGTGTGTGTGTGTGTGTGTATGTGTGTGTGTCTTTCCCTCCCTTCCTCTCTCTTTCTCCCTCTCTCTGTCTGTCTGCCTCTCCCCCCCCCCCACCCGACCCTCCCTCTCTCTCTCTCTCTCTCTCTCTTTCTCTCTCCTTACTCACCCACCCACACACTCATTCCCGTCCTGTTCCTCCCACCCCTACCACCCCCCACACCTTCCCACCACCACCACCACCACCCCACCCTCCCTGTACATGCGTGCACCCAGTCATCACCATTCCAGACAGATGAACAGAGCTTGTTAAAAGTGTATGTTTTGTTTAGGTTTTTGTTGTTGTTTTTAATGTTGTTGTTGTTGTTGTTTGTTGGTTTTGGTTTTGATTTCATTTGGTTTTTTGTTGTTGTTTTTTCGGGGGATGGGGGGTGTATGTGTGTGTGTGTGGGGGGGGGGGGGGGCGGGGGGGGGGGCTGTTTACCTCGCACTACGCTCAGTTCTGTGTTCTGGAAACTGGAGAGAGAGAGAGAGAGAGAGAGAGACGGGGACTGGTGAGGGGAGAGGGGGGGGGGGGGTATGTCTGTGTCTATCTGTCGTGATCTCTGTCTCTGTCTTTCTGTCTGTCTGTCTGTCTCCGTCTCTCTCTCTGTCTCTCTCTCTCTCTCTCTCTGTCTCACTCTCCTGTTTTCCATTCTTTTCTTCTCTCTCATCCACCCTTTTCTCCACTCCTTCACTTGTGGGATCAATCAATCCATCTCCTTTTAACCGCCACCCCCACCCCACCCGGCCCCCTGACTCGACAGTCTTTTTCTGTCAATCAGCGAATAGTATCTTATTGACTAGTTGTTGTTTTTTCCCCCAGTTTCTTCCTTTAAAAACTAATTGACAAGGGAGACAGCGGACGTCTGACTGGACAGAGTCAGCATCTTTCAGACCGTAATATTGAAATGAGGGAAAAGAAAAGAAGGACAATAAAAAAAAAAAAAAGGGAAGGAAAGAATGGGGAAAAAAAACGAATAAAGCAAAGAAAGAGGGGAAGGAGAGGGAGAAAAGAAATTAATTAGGAAAGGAAAAGATAAACAAGTAAGAAAGAGAAGAGTTTGTTTGTTTGTTTTTAAATAAAAATCAAGATGAAATTTTTTAAAAATAAAGAAAGGAGTTGGAGGAGAAAAGGAAAGGGAGGGAAGAATGGACAGGAAAAACGATGAAGAAACCGAATAGGAATCATGAGAAGAAGAAAAAAATCACGTATCATTATTCTGGAAGTCTGAAGATTGGAGCGGTTGATATGTTTTGATTTACTCACTTGCCATGTTTGTTTGTTTTTTTATTAGATTGTGTCTGGGTTTCGTTATTTGTTTTACAGGTGTTGTTGTTGTTGTTTGTTTCTTTGTTTGTTTTTGGTTGTTTGTTTTTTGTTTGTATGTTTGTTTGTTTTTGTTGTTTGGTTGTTGTTGTTTGGTTGGGTTTGTTGTTTTGTTGTTGTTGTTGTTGTTTTTTTTGGGGGGGTTGGGGGGTTGTTGTTGTTTTTTTTGGGGGGGAGGGGGGTGACAAAAAGATTAATACAATACAATATAATACAATACAATACAATACAATAATTCGAAAGTTATCACCCTTAGCCTCACTACACGCCCATGCTTCTTTCGACTTTTTTTTTTTTAATCTATCCTCTCTGTCTTTCTCTCTTTCTCTGTCTCTGTCGCTCTCTCTCTCTCTCTACGCCCATCCATCCACACACACACATAGACATAGAAACACACACACACACACACACACACACACACACACACACACACACACACACATATATATATATATATATATATATATATATATATATATATACACGCACACACACACACATATTATACGCACACACACACACACACACACACACACACACACACACACACACACACACACACACACCACCACCACCACCACCACCACCACCCCATCTCTGCCCGGCCTCTGTTCGTGCAAGCAGCCATCAACATTCCAGACAGATGAACAAAGTTCCCTCCCTTGGCGCGTCGGAGAAAAGGTCGCGAGACAAATACGAGGTTGCAGCCCTTGGGTTGCTTTAGTCACAAAACTGAACAGAGATTCCGGTGTAAAAATATTAAGAAAAAAAAGATAAGAATAAAAATGATAAATCAGTCGTGTGTTCAAGTTGTGGCGAATGTGGTAGGGTGGTCCTCCGCGACAGAGCTGTAATAATTGTAATTGTACCTCTCGCATTTGGTCTATTGATGGAAGGCCTCGAAATACTGTTAAGATATACGTGAGACCAAAAGGTGTGTTTTGCCCCACGCGGTAACCTTTTCTTTTCTTTTCTTTCTTTATTTCTGTACACCTCGACTCAGTTTAAATTGTTTTGTTTGTTGTGCGACCAGTACTGATTTAATCAGATGTATGGGCGAAACAAACATGTACATGATCGCGCATACACCTCAAGGCCTGTGGGTGCGTGTGCACATGTCAAAACACACGCAACGACACACACACACACACACACACACACACAGAACTCATGACTGTATGTTTATTTTCTATTTGCGCGTGTATTCTTTTTCCGATGGAATTCCTCGTGTGTTCCTAGTAATGGTTGATTTTCATGTTATGCTTTCCCTACCTCACTCACCCGTTTCCATTTATTTTCATTACATTTCTTTTCGTTGTTGTTGGGTGTGTTTTTTTGTTGTTGTTGTTTTATGTGTGGTTTTTTTGTTGTTGTTTTTTGTTGTTGTTGTTTTGTTTGGTTGGTTGGTTGGTTGGTTTTTGTTTTGTTTTTTGGGGGGTGGGTGGGTGGGGGGATGGGGGGCGTTGTTTGTTTGTTTTCGTTTGGTTGGTCGGCTGGTTTTGTTGTTTATCTGAGAGCAGGATGCAGTAAAGCTATATAAGCTTATTCTTTTACCCTCATTAAAGATCATTTTGACTCGACGCCTTTGGACACACGCGCGCGCGAGAGAGAATGAAGAAGTAATGTCCCTTTACCCCTTGGGGGGGGGGGGGGGGTATGGATGATTTTAAACGAAACGAAACAAAAGATCATAAGGAATATGTAGTGCAACTAATAAAGAAACTGTGACCACAACCAGCGAAGTCAAATAACACGAAATCGTACCAATCTTAGATCAAATACTACTGTGCCTTGCACGAGTACACAGGAGAAAGAAATACAGAAGAAACAAAACGTATGTCAACGAGAAACTAGAGTTTGACGTGTCCGAAAAAACGGACGGCTTTTAACTCACTCAGTACGGCCAGTCCTCTCTTCTCTTCAACACAGACCCCTCGGATGTCCAGTGGGTGTCTGAATGACCCAACCTTTAGCTTCCGTCGTCAGAATTGTGGTATTCTTTGTCAACATTCACCTCTTCAGTATAAGAGCCTTCCGCTTGCAATATTTTGATGATGGTAATTGGGGTGAAACGCTGTTAACGTCGTCTCTTTCGCCGTTCGTATGGAGAGAGTTAAGCACACAGAGAAACGGACATTGTGTGTGAGTGGAAAGAAGCATGGGCGTGTAGTGAGGCTAAGGAGGATAAATGTCGAATCATTGTATTGTATGGTCTTACTCTTTTTGTCACAACAGAGTTTTCTGTGTGAAATTCGGGCAGCTCTCCCTAGGAAGAGTGCGTCGCTACACTGAGAGCGCCACCCATTTTTGACTCACTTGTGTAAACAAAGTGTGTCAATGTTTTAACCCGGTGTTCGGTTATCTGTGTGTGTGTGTGTGTGTGTGTGTCCGTGGTAAACTTTAACATTGACATTTTCTCTGCAAATACTTTGTCAGTTGACACCAAATTTGGCATAAAAATAGGAAAAATTCAGTTCCTTCCAGTCATCTTGTTTAAACCAATATTGCACCTCTGGGATGGGCACAAAAAATGTTTTTAAAAAAAAAGAAGCCAAATTATATGCAAACTCAATTTACTGTTTTTTGTTGTTGTTTGTTTTTTAATTCTCTAAACTTGACACTTTGATCTGATATTTTGACACAACAACAAGAGCAGTCATTTTTATCATTTTTTGTTCAAACAGGAACTTCTTTTCCTAAGCATGTATGTAATTAATGCTAGGGGGCTTAATTTGCTTTAAACTGATCTTTCTCATCTTAAACATTACATTTTGAAATTATACTCAATACATAAAAAGCTTGTGTGTTTTACAGGGCTTTCACTATGTTCATTCGCCCAAGTGGTCTTTTCGGAAAATACTAAAATCAATACGACGAGTGGACTTTATAGAATCAATTGCGTACACATATTTATACATATTCAGAATGTGTGGTCATATTCTTCGCGAACGTGAACGACGCCATTTTGTTTCAAGTTGTTGACCTGCCCGTTCAATCCTATATTCAATCGACAGTTTCAGTTTCAGTAGCTCAAGGAGGCGTCACTGCGTTCGGACAAATCCATATACGCTACGCCACATCTGCTAGGCAAATGCCTGACCAGCAGCGTAACCCAACACGCTTAGTCAGGCCTTGAGAATCGACAATACACGATAACATGTGATGGAAAGTTGGAGAAGGAGACCTCATCACTTACTGGATTATGCCCCAAACTGCCATAAAAATACCCACAGAATCCGAAATTGAATCGACCGTGTCAACCGGGTGTAACTAAGCTTGTATATCTATCTAGTTCCAGAGAAAATGGCTAAATGTTGCAGTGTGATTGCTGCGATAGCCACGTCTCCTTTACCAAGAACTTAAAAAGAATTTTTAATTGCCCTTAAAGATTTTGTGTATGCCCAAGATACACCAGAATAATATGATTTAAACAGCGTTCTCACTGCGAATACCGCAATCGATTTATCGCCCTTTAAAAAAGCATGTTAAAATATTATATTTTTGAACGTCAGCTAAGGATAGTGTAATGGGTAAGACAGTTTCTTCTCAGCCGAACACGCGGGGTTCGAATCTGCCCTCGTCCCCTGCCGAGATGGAAACACTCCCCGACTTCGAGGAACCGGCCGACCAACTGGAAGGAGTCTCAATCATCACAAAAGTCCCTGGCATCGACCAAAAGGACTGCCAAGCCCCTCCCCTGCTGAAAGCTCTGACATTGGAGATGATTGAGACTCGGTACAACCCCAGCGAATGGACGCACGTCTTCACAGATGGATCCTCGGAGGGAGCGGTGAAGAATGGAGGAGCAGGCATCTTCATCAGGCACACAGATGGAAGACTGACCCCTGGAGCCTTCCCCACAGGAAGAATCTCCTCGAACTACAGAGCGGAGACAGCAGCACTACTCCATGCTGCACAAGGCCTCAGGACGTCAGTCAACCCACCACCAAAGATAGCCTTCTTCACTGACTGCAGATCTCTCCTGCAGGGACTCCAGTCAACCAGAAACGAACAGCAGCTGACAAACATCAAAGCAGCCCTTCATGACCTTTCAAAACGGTCGACTGTCACTGTTCAGTGGGTTCCTTCTCACTGTGGGGTCATGGGGAACGAAAAGGCCGATGCTCTCTCCAAGGCAGGCAGCAAAATGAAGCAGTTCAGCCACCCCGTGACCTACAGAGAGGCCAGGACCATCATCCACAACCGTTACCAGAACCAGTGGAAGAGAAGGCTGGGTGCAAACAGTGGTGTCGATCCAATCCACCAGCTCCAGAGACACCAGCAGACAGTCCTCTTCAGACTGAGAACCGGCCACTGCCGACTACTGAGTCACCTTCACCGTATGAAGATCGCCCACACTGATGAGTCTCCATGTGGCACTGGACCCCAGACCCCTGAACACATCCTCCAACACTGCCCAACCCATGAAGCTCTACGGCGTCAAACCTGGCCAGGGGGCACGGAGCTACAGGCGCAGCTTTGGGGAGACCGCCACGACCTGGAGAAGACCGTGGGCTACATCGTGGCGACGGGGGTGACAGTCTGACGCAGCCAAAACATCGAACGCAGAAGAAGAAGAAGAATCTGCCGTTAGGACTTTTTTTTCTTTTTATTTTAACCCGAAGCTTTATGATAACAAATACAGAACACATTTCAACGATTAGATTTTTTTTTAAGTGTATCACAAGTGAGTCTTGAAGGCCTTGCCTCTCTTGTTTGTATTTTTTCCTGCCTGCAGTTTTGTATGTTTTCCTATCGAAGTGGATTTTTCTACAGAATTTTACTTTGGACAACCCTTTTGTTGCCGTAGGTTCTTTTACGTGCGCTAAGTGCGTGCTGCACACGGGACCTCGGTTTATCGTCTCATCCCAATGACTAGCGTCCAGACCACCACTCAAGGTCTAGTGGAGGAGGAGATGCGGATGCGTTACCTCTAGGCCATCACTCCACTGACGCAAGGGCTTCATTGACGCAGGGGCTTTGTAATTCCATTCTGCAAGACAGACCAGCTAAAGAATTCATCTCTTTTTTTTTGTAAAAACAACAGCAGAATGGAATCAGCTGGAGGAGCTGTGTGTGCATGGACGACCGCAGCATTTAAGGAGGCCATCAAAAGTTCCCTGCCACCTGCTGTTATCCATCATCAACATGTTCTGTTTTTGTTTCTTCTTGTTGTTTGTTGGGTTTTTGCTTGTTGTTGTTTTCGTTGTTTTGTTGTTGTTGTTTTGTTTTTGTTTTGTTGTTGTTTTTTTGTTGTTGTTGTTGTTTTTTGTTTTTGTTTTTGGGGGGGTTGTTGTTGTTGATGTTGTTGTTTTGCATGCGCTCTCCCAGGTCAGTCGGCTCTCCCAAGTCCGTTGCGACGATTGCAGTATTGGCCCTTGCGACGTATTTATCCTGATCCTGATGCTGATCCTGACTGACCACATCTGTCAATGAAGAGAAGAAGAAGAGTACAGTCCCCCTCGGGCCAGATGACGATCAGCTGTGTGTGTGTGTGTGTGTGTGTGTGTGTGTGTGTGTGTGTGTGTGTGTGTGTGACGGGACATTTGTATAAACAAACATTCCTCGAGTCACGCCCGGGACTGGACGGGACCTCCTGTGTCAACGCCGGAAGTTGTACAGCGGCAGGATGAAGTCACGTCGCGCTGATGAGGGTCGCTGACAAGAGGGCACTCTGACCTTAAGGGCTACTACACAGCCAGTGGGTCGGTTGATGTACAATCTCCGTTAGGGACGTGTGTGTTTGCGTGACAGAGAGAGGGGGAAGGTCAGAGACGGATGGGGAAAGAGAGAGAGAGGGTGGGTTAGAGGGGGAGGGAGAAAGAGAAAGGAAGAGAGAGAGAGAGAGAGATCGAACAAACATTTTTTTAAGAGGTAAGTGGAATAAGTATGTACATGCTTTTTTATCACATCCAGCCCTCATGGCAAAGAGAAAATCAAACCAAAATACACACAGAAAAGACAAAGGGTTGTGGAAGCACAGGCATGACCTTCGGAACACTCAGATATGCACACAGTTTCAGTTTCAGTAGCTCAAGGAGGCGTCACTGCGTTCGGACAAATCCATATACGCTACACCACATCTGCCAAGCAGATGCCTGACCAGCAGCGTAACCCAACACGCTTAGTCAGGCCTTGAGAAAGAAAAAAATAAAATAAAATAAAATAAAATAAAATGATAAATACATAAAAAAATTGAACTACTACTACTAGTAATAATATGTATAAGGCGCGCGCGCACACACACACACACACACACACACACACACACACACACACACACACACATAGAAAACTACGCGAACACACACACACACACACACACACACACACACACACACACACACACACACAAACGTGATCGGGAAATGGGCGTGTTAGGAAGGTGTGCGTGGCCTACGCTTTGCCTTATCTTCAGTATTAAGCCACGCGTGTGTGCTGCGTCTGAAAAGGAGAGAGAGAGGGAGAGCTAACAACAGTAGACTTTGACTTCCTAGATGTAGCTGTCTTTTAAATGAATATATTAGTTTGATATGCCCTTCAATCGTTGTCAGATTTTCGGTTGAAAATAACTAATTTGATTTCACTTCATGTAAGGAAATATCGTTTCTTGTCAGCTTCCAGCATCGAATGACAGCGAAATACAGCGATGCGAAGATGAGTGGTACATTTGCCAGCAACGCAAATAGCACATTACATTGACTGCATCAATCAGTCAGGAACAGATACAATTCCCTAATTCCCTTTGCTAAACTCAAACGATGGCGCCACGCTAAACAACAGAGAAAGATCAGCCACGAAACAGGGATTGACTTGCTTGTTCTTATCGTGCATTTTAAATTCAAAGCAAGACCCCTTTTTATGTTGGTCTCATGTTTGGTAAATAACTGATGATGCCAGCCTGTCATATTTTGTTATACTTGTTTCTCCTCTCAAGCCCCGTAGCTTCTAAAGCATTGGATATAAGGTGATAGTCACTGAAGGGAAAAAAAAGGAGGGTTGTGTTTTCCTGAGTCTACCAAACACAACAAAAGAAAATTTAATTAATATTCTGCAGAGTCCGTTAAAGTAATTCTCACCAGCATCAGCCTCATCTCAGATTCTATTCAACCAGCTGAAAATAAAAATGAAGAGCGTTTTGAAAATAGCTGTTCTGAAAATTAACATAAAGTTCAACGGACATGTTTTGAGCTTCCTGAAAAGAGACTCTGGGATGGTGGAGTTAATAGATAGAGAGAATTACCGTTACAGGCATTGTAAGGGTTGATAGGATTAGCTTATTTCAATAATGAGCTTGTATGGAACAAGATCGATCAGAATATCCGTTTGAAGCCATTGCTATTCACATCCACATGCAAAAGTGGCACAATGTAAACCCTGTTTGCTCAAACGCGCAGATATTTGATCGCGTCACGCCAGGGGGGAATTTCCCATTCAATCTGAAACGCTTTCTGTTCAACTTAGACGCTTTTTGTTTTGTTTTTCAGCTGAGGTTTATTGCAAACACTTTCCGTTCGTGAATAAGGTCCGGATTTCGAGTGACAAGAAGCATTGCAGTTATTGTGATTTATTTATAGCACATCCTTTTTCACGGTTATTGAGCTTCGGTTGTCAGTTGTTTTCTTTTGTTTTTTACCTCTCTCTCTCCCTCTCTCCCTCCCCCCTCACACACACACACACACACACACACACACACACACACACACATACACACACACACACACACACAAACTCACTCACACACACACATGCACACAACACACATACAAACACACACACGCACACATATATATAGAGAGATAGACAGATAGATCCTCAAACGCTCGCACACGCACGCGCACACAAGCACACCCGCACGCGCGTGCTCTCTGTGTGCTCATCCGCGCGCTTGACATCTAAGGACTCTATCGCCGTTTTCTCAAAACGCTCATTTTGGAATCATGCGAAAAGTGCTTTCTTCTGTCACTCTCTTAACTTGCTGTTTACCATCCTTTGCAAACACGAATATGTGGAGAGTCTGTCAAGGTTTTCATGAATGGTTCATTAGAAACATGAATATTTTATTGATAATAATGATGAAAATTAATACTAATAATAATAATAATCAGAAGAAGAATATTATGATGACAGTTGTTATTATCATTCTCATCATCATCACTACCATCATCATTAACAGGAAGGATAATCATGCATTAGCTTTCTTTCTCAACACTTAACCGTATGTTAACCCCCACCCCCTCCACCCTTTCATCTCCAATCGTTGAAATATTTGACGCCTGAGAAGAGCGTCAGGGGTGGACGGAGTACTGAAAGAGGGGTGGTGTAAAAACGTTTCCTTTACATTCCTTCATCAGTTCATGCCCACAAGGTTCGCGTGAAGAAGCATCCGGGTGAGAATGAAGTGCAGGCATTTTTTTTTTTACTACATGATATTGCAAATAGATTGAACCCGCCAATGTTGAGCAGATGTCGACCGGTCCGTCAGTCCACCTCTTCTTCCCTTTTCATGGGCTGCAACCAACTCACACGTTCACTCGTATGTACACCGAGTGGGCTTTTACGTGTATGGCCGTTTTTTTACCCCCGCCATGTAGGTAGCCATACTCCGTTTTCGGGGATGTGCATGCTAGGTATGTTCCTTTTTTCCATAACCCACCGAACACTGACATGAATTACGGGATCTTTAACGTGCGTATTTGATCTTCTGCTTGCGTATGCACACGAAGAGGGGGGCGGGGGGGGGGGGGGTTCAGGCGCAAGCAGGTCTTCACATATGTTGAACTGTGATATCGGAAAAATCTCCACCCTTTACCCACCAGGCGCCGTTACCGAGATTCGAACCCGGGACCCCCAGATTGAAAGTCCAACTCTTTAACCATTCGGCTATTGACGCCCGTCAAAACCACCTCTAGCGGAGAGAGGACCACGTGTAATGCCTGATGACCATGACTTCAGTTTCGCCTCCTGTGTGAACTCGCAGGATGTCTCGGCAACAGCCACCACCCACTCCTTAACCCCCTACACCCCCCCTACCCCACCCCACCCCACCTCCACTGCCTCACTGACCTCTTCCTCCCCTTTCCCCTCTCCCCGCCGCCCCACCCCTATCCCTCATCCTCGTCTGTACCAAAGTGAGAGATGCCAGCTGCAACCCAGCGGACACCTTACTTCCCCCGGAAGAACGAAAACGGAATGCAGTGCCTCCTTGGAGTCGCCAGACTGTCATTGTCTGCAGACAGATTCTGGGAGAAAAAACAACAATCAAACAACGAACAAACAAATAAGGACATAAAGAAGGCAATTCCCGAAGAAGCCCTTGTGTGGTTGTCTACAGACAGACAAATAGATTAAAAAAAAAAAAAAGGAAGAAAGACAAGCGAAAAAAAAGGAAAAAAATGCAACACTGCTAATAGACAGGGGGGAAAAAACACGAACAAAATAGAAAGAGGGGGGGGAGAGAAATCCCAGGGAGAGGATTATTCTTATCTCAAACCTTGAAATACTTCTGAAATTTATGTCTTTTTTTTTCATCTGTGTATTTACGTATTTGTTTATTCGGGGTTGTGTTGTTGTTTTTTTATCCTTGCAGCTTCGGGGTCGTTCTCAACGCCTTATCAGTGCGTTGGGTCTACGTGTAGGCCAGACATCTGGTCCCACTTTTGATACTTAACATATGCAGTGTGACATATATGGACCGGTCCTTTGCCTGTAATAACGCCCCCCCCCCCTTCTTCCTCCCCTCTCCCCCTCCTTCTCCCCCTCAAATAGGTCCCTGCCGAACTTTGGGGATTTTTCTATACTTGAGTGAGAGTGTTTCTTTCCGGTCGCCAATTAGGAGCTAGCAGGTAGCAAGCCCCAAAATCCCTACACAGTGCGAAACAGTTGTCGCTCGTGCACTTCCCTCCCTTTTGGAGGAACAAAATGGATAACTTGAGCATGGATTTAGATATTTTTGAAACCACCACCTCCAGCGCAAGTCAGTTTTAAAGATTGAAAGTTAAACCAAGACTGTTTTCTTATTCTTCTTCCACTTTTTTTTTCCTGGAAACCGAAGACATCTGGGATTGGATTTATTATTCACTCAATAAACATATTGTATATAGAGAGAGACAGACAGACAGAAAACCACTGGTAATGACGAAAGGAAATAAACGAGTGTTATTCAGTGTCAAAATGTGGGGCCGTCCGTCGGTGGTTAAAAAAGATGGGAGAGAGAAAACAAAACAAAAAATAAAAAGAAGAAAATAGAGGGATCGAAGGGGAGCTGAGTGTTGGGGGAGGGGGTGGGTCTGGGCGAAAGGAAACGAACTGGAACTCGGCTATGGCTGGGAGAGGGATAGAGAATTAAGATGGCTGTTGTTTGGGGATACGGGGGTTGGGAAGTAGAATTGGTAGGCGCAGGTGGGGGGTGGGGGGGTGTGACTCTGTGGAGGAGATGGATTGGAGGAGGAGGAGGAGGAATTTGATGATTGTAGACATTGTTTTTATAGTATTGATTTTGTTTACATTTGAGTGTTATGAGAGAAGACTCATAGAGAGTTCCGCGGCCATCTTGGATCTTGCGCTTGCGCGTCGAACTTTCATACCAACTGCGAGCAATGCCAAAGGCGATCGACATTGGCAAAGAAAGAAATATGTGCGATCTTGACACTTTTGTCTCTTCTGTCCCTGCGTTTGTGGACCCCAGAGGTGTTAAAATCGTTATTACACGTGAGGGAAAAGACAATGGGTGGTTCATTTGAAGAACTTGTCGCCAAGTAAGATAGTTTTTGTGTGTTTTGTGGTCAGTGATGAACATGAAGAATGATTTCTGATTTGTGTTTGATCATACCAATTTCATCAATCAGTCGACTTGTTAAAGAAAATACTTGAGCTTTTTTGTGTTCAAGTATCGAAATCTATCGAAATCACTAAAATCACAAGTTTGAAAATTATTCATTATCTATTTATTTGATTTTTTAACTAGGGGCTGCAGCGCAGTCTGGTGGAACATAAGACTGTCTTCCACCCCAAGACAGCATTGTGGTTATATATAATTTGTGAATTCATTATAAGTGTTTCACCCCTAAATGGGCAACAAAACGTCATTACATCTTCCACTTCTGCATAATACCTGTCAGCTCATGAATTTTCCCCCGTTTTACAAAGATGATTATCTGAAAGGTGCATCGCACAAGCACTCGGGACCTCCATGCGGAACGTCGGGGGTTTCACAGTTTGCTGTCCTCCATTTCTTCAGTTGATAGCCTCCATTGCTACAACAAACACTGTACAATGGAGTGCCGTCGTATGCACAATACGAAAACTAAAATATGATGCAAAAAGACGAGAAAAAAAAAGAAGCCTGCTGTTTGTACGTTCTGTCTCTATAGATTGCCTTCCTTGCTCGCAAATTCAGAGAGCCAGTTAACTTCAAGAGTACACATCATCTGACGCGCCTATCCTTGCTCGCAAATTCAGAGAGCCAGTTAACTTCAAGAGTACACATCATCTGACGCGCCTGTTTTAGTCATGTAAGCACGGACCTCTCCAGGGCCTAGGGGTCTATAAGGTGAGTAGGGGGAGATGGATGAAAGGTAAGGTGGGGAAAACTAGGTAGATGGAGGGTGGAATTTAATTGATTGATCCCCATATTCAAAATAGCGACAGATTTTATTTGTGTCAAATGGTTTGTCTTGTACCGTATAATGTGTCAGTTTATGTATCAATGAAACTTGATAGACATTTGAAATATACTATCAATAGGTTTAGATTGGGTGTTAATGAAAATATTTACCCATTATTATCGGTATCGACAATCAAGTGCCAAAACATTGATTTGTCCGTTGTGTTAAGAATGTGAAAAGTCGTAGTTCACATTGTGTTGTGTTGCCCAGTATTAAGAGATCTCAGAGAACAGTTGATTCCAGTTAAATACTGTCAATATCCTTGCCTGTTTAGACTAATTATGTTAATGTCATCACCAAATGAAAAGACTGTGAAGGAGTTTCCTCTTTATCTATATAAAGCACTCAAAAGGAGAAGTGTTTACGTCACATATTGAAGACTTTGAATGTACGACCAGCATTTTACTGTATATCCCCCTTCTAAGAGGTTGTGACCTTTATGAATAAACCGCGTTAATCTCTCTCTCTCTCTCTCTCTCTCTCTCTCTCTCTCTCTCTCTCTCTCTTCTTGTGTGTGTGTGTGTGTGTGCGCGCGCGCGCATATATGTGTGTGTTTGTGTGTGTCGTAAGTAGAATTTATACCTGCATTTATGTATTTGTATGGATTTTGACATAATCTGAAACTTCCCTTTCCAGTTTCATGCTTTTGTATTGAGTGTTTGTTATATCCCGCCCCCCCCCCCCCCCCGCCCCCTTCTTATGAGGGGAGGATGACAACAAGCGTAATGTGCTTACTATTTTTTTTTATCTCAATAAAAAGATGTGCTCTCTGTCTCTGTCTCTCTCTCTCTCTCTCCCACGCCCTAATATTGTAGCGGTGAACGCAAGGTAGAACAAAAGCCCGTGGTACGTGGTCAGTGTGATGATTGAGGCCTGCGACTTGCTTGGTGTCCTCTGTGGGTGGCCGGAAGGTGGTTTGTCAGACAAGGTGTGCTCCCGTTTTGATTTGACCCCCCTCTATTTTCCTATCTCTCGGGATAAATTTTGCACGAAAAGAAGTGATTGTAGCGGTAGTGGTGGTTGTATTTGTGATAGCAGTAGTTGTGGTGGTGGTGGTGGTGGTGGTGGTAATACCGCGAACTCTGGTCTGTTTTCGACGAACCCTACCTATCACCCTTCCCCACCCTCCCCCACCGGCACACACACACACACACACACACACACACACACACACACTCACACACACACTTGTCCACCCCTTGTATGAGTAGCCTTTGCGCCAACTCGCCACACTGTGCTGATCTCTGCAATTTGTGTGTGTGTGTGTGTGTGTGTGTGTGTTGTGTGTGTGTGTTTACTAGGCTTTCCTCTTCTGATCTAGACTTGTTTATATCTGCGCGTGTGTCGTATTAGCAACCAAGACTCCAAAGGTTAGAACAGGTTTGCTGGTATTTTGGAATATCATGACATTCAGTAATCGACATATTGTGTTCGTATTCAGAAAAGGACACCAGAACATGTTGTTAACGGGACGCTCGTAATCGTCTTAGCTTTCATTTTCGCCCGGCCTGCCACACTGCGCGTTTTGGCACGTTTATCACGAGCTGCGATGTTTTTCTCTCCTGCGCCATGTTCGTCTGTTCATGTGATGCTGTTTGTACTGCTGTCAAACTCAACACACCTGCTCTTGTGAACTCTCCTACATCTTGTGAAACTGCCCCACCCACCAGGTAATACTTTCCCAAATTGAGATGTATCCCTCTGTGGTTGGCTCTGTTCTGCTTCCTACTCCTCCCACACTTTTATCAACTCTTGTCTCTTCTTTCTCACTGCCCTACACTACTCTGTCACCATCGTCCCCTTCCACTGTCTGTCTGCCTGACTCATCTTCTTCGCCACATGATTCCTCTCAGCCCGATATATTTCGTGCGTGTTGGTTTAAAGTTCAGTATATCTGTCTTGATCAAAAAGACTGACTGCATTTCTTACTTCATTTTCCAGAGGAACTTTGACATTGTATTTCTTTTTGAAACCCGGTTTAAATTCGCAAGGCCACACACACACACACACACACACACACACACACACACACACACACACACACACACACACACACACACACACACACACCAATATCTTTAATTTTCTTTGTTTGATTTACTGGTTGATTTGTTGTATTCTTCGTCTGTTCACCGTGTTTGCAAAGAATGGGGGTGAGGGTGTGAGACTTGGGATGGAAAAAGACTGGGTGTGAAAGTTCGAGAACAGTAACACAGAACTTCAAACGTCTACTGATGTCACTTCAAAGAATATCATTAACAACTAGCATCTTGTTGATGAACAAAATCAGTGAAACTGTGTGTGTGCGTGTGTGTGTGCGTGTATGTGGGTGTGTGTGTGTGAGTGAGTATGTATTGCACTGAATGGTGATCAGCAAGTGTTTAGTGTGCATGGCCCATCAAAACAGAAAGTAGTGAGATGTCATCACCCTTTCCTCACATAGGCTTTCCTATTCACACTGTCCTCTTCTCATCACTTGACAACGGGCCTATTGTCCAAAACGTCGTGTCAAAACAAAGAGGATTCAACTACCACCCAAAAGGTTTTTATAAACTTTAGTTTTTTGTCTTTGAAGAATCCTGCAGTCATTTTTGTCTTCTTCCCTTGTCTGTAGTAATATTAGCCCACATTCTTCTAATAAAGATTTTTTTAAATTTCCTAGGACATTGAGATGGAATACGTTTGCCAGATATTGCATGACAGTAAGCGCATGTTACAAACTGAAAACATTCGGCTGTGAACTGCAAAAAAATGAGAAGTATAAAAATCGCCTTTTTTTTGTACTGAAGGTATAGTGTGTCTGGAACACCGTCACAAATTGGCCCGGGGGTAAATCTTGTGTGCTGGCCAAAAAAAGTTTGCACGCTTCGCCGGCAAGATGATGGATGTGATGATGATAATATGCTGGTTAGTAAGTAGGCAGCGGCACGTCACAAAGGACTCTCGCTTCGTTTGCGAGCTGCGTTGTCTCGCGTCTTTGGTACCTGGGTCTACAGGCTGTGTATGTTCCGTTCGATCTTCTTTTCATCGTTGGGTCGGGGTAGTGGGGGGTTGAGATGTGTGTGTGTGTGTGTGTGTGTATGTGTGTGTGTGTGTGTGTGTGTGTGTACGTGTGTGTGTGTGTGTGTGTGTGTGTGTGTGTGTTTGTACGTGTGTGTGTTTGTGTGTCCGTATGTATGTGCGTGTTTGCGTGTGTGTGTGTGTGTACGTGCGTGTGCATGTGTGTGTGTGTGTGTGTGTGTGTGTGTGCAGAGGAAGCTAAAACCAAGTATCATTCCATCAGCACAACAACAGAGCGAAAGATTATCTGGAAATAAAACCGCACAAGTCGTTCATGTTCTCTTAAAGTCTTGACTCTTACTCCCTGTGAAAAAGTGACCGATCACAAAGTGATGAAACACTGGACACCTTCATCTGTCACTTTAGCTCAGTCTTAAAATGGTGTTTTGTTGAGTGATGCTGAATGAACAGAACGAAAATTATGTGAAAGGGATGAAATACTGGACAACTTCATCTGTCTCTTAAGCTCAGTCTTTAAACGGTGTTTCTTTGAGTGATGCTAAATCTACAGAACGAAAAGTATGTCAAGGTTTTGAGTTGAATTTGAGAAGCGGCCGATGACACATGTACAGCATAGCTTTTTTTTTCAATTAGGAAGTGCCATGTGGCAAAACTGCTCGTTAGCTTAACATAGAATAAATAAAACAATGCATGACTTTTTTTTTAAATCTCTTCTTCTTCATCTATTTCGTCTTCATTATCACCTTCGTCTTCTTCTTCTTCTTCTTCTTCTTCTTCTTCTTCTCTGACGTTCAATGGTCTTTCTGGAACCAACTGGTCAGGTTTTCGTGACTCCAGGAGAGTTCTGGAGAGCATGACAGTCTGTCTCTGACAACCCAGCTAATTAGTAAAATCGTTTCCTGTTACCCTGACTGTTTGTCTGTCTGTCTGTCTGTCTGTCTTTTTCATTGCCAGTGTCTCTCTGCCTCCCACTCTGTATTACTGTGTGTGTGTGTGTGTGTGTGTGTGTGTGTGTTGTGTGTGTGCGTGTGGCTAACCCTTTTCTCATTCTCTCTCTCTCTCTCTCTCTCTCTCTCTCTCTTTCCTCCTCTCTCTCTTTCTCTGTTTCTCCTTCTCTAACTCACTCACTCCCTCAAACATACATACATAACACGTACACGACAACAGATCGAAAGAGAAAAGAGTAAAATTTGGAAAAACGTGCCATGCTGTTTGCCCAAAACAAAACACCCAAATAAGCGAACGAACGGTATATAACGTGCTGATGACCGGTCACAATCATCTGCAACGTCTGCTTCAGCCGTCAACGTGGATCCAGTGATGGGAATCTTCATTGTCCTGTGCACTCTTGTTTTCTGCCGTGCTCTTTAGCCGTTTTGAGAGGAAACCACGGCACAGAATGTGTTTGTTTGGGGGGTGGAGGTGTTTTGTTTTGTTTTTGTTTTTGTTTGGTTTTTTTGTTTGTTTGTTTGTTTTTTTTGGGGGGGACAGGGAGGGGGGTGTTTTTAGCATTTGTGTATGAGCAGTGTGTGGTGCTTTTTCACGCGTGAATTGGTGTGTGTCCAAAGAACTTTCATCTTTTTTTTTTTTTTTCTTTTTTTTTTCGATTCTGAAAGTTGTGTAGAGTTCCTACCAGTGTGAAGAACGTCAAAATGAAAATACAGAGTATCGAATTTTTTTTTTTTTAATTTTTTTTTTTTCCTCTATTGTTCAAATTCAGCTGTGTTCTTGTTTGTGATTCTGTTTCGCCACTGACCGTTTCCACCGGTACCATTCTTGCTTGGACCTGCAAATGGAAACACGCGTGAAACTTCTTTGCAGTATGGTTTGTTTTTGCGGTCGTGAACTTTTTTTTCAAGTGCTTTTGTCCCAACCTTTAAGAGCCTTTTTGTGACACTTAGCTTGCTTCTGCTGTCCCTGATGGACATGTTTATTATTTTTTAGAACAACCAAAAGGAGAAATGGGCATTGTATTTATTGAGAATAGAATTGATGATATAACTCGTGTCCTCTATACAAAGCCGTAGAGCTAAAACAAAAAATAACCAATGACAAATGGAATTGAAATATAGGGTCACACATCCATAGTGGTCAAAACAACTACAGCAAGCAACGAATACGGTTATTATCGTCGCGATAGAGATAGATTTATTAAAATTTTATAAATGGATTCATAGAGAATACTGATACGAAAACTTAAGAGGTTTGGCTACCGAAAAAAAAAGATAAATAAAAAGATGATTTTTTTTAAACGAATACGTACGTGCGTGCGTACCCGTGTGCGTGGGTGTTCCAGTTTTATTGCATGTCTGATCATAAACTAAACTTGATAGTACGGATAACTAGTTTCCTGGTTTTCTTTAAATGTGAAGTATTGTTGAAAGGTGTGTGTGTGTGTGTGTGTGTTCGGAGGCTCTGAATTCGCCCTTGAAGGGTATTTTACACGAGAACAATATTGATCTTTCCCATCATGCTCCAGGCAGCAAGTCGGAAAACATGTCTCTGGTCGTTCTGAGGTTCGGCCCATGGCTGTTGTTCTGTCTCTTTCATTTGAACCTCCCTTCTGGAAGCGTGGAAGTGTGTATCAGGTTCTGTTCAGAAACAATAAAGAACCAAGATGAGTTTAAAACAAGTCATCAGTAACATGAACTTTCAGTCAGCGGAAAGGAGAGAAGTCGTGTTCGAAAATCCCGCGTGTCGGATTAGTCCTGTCATCGGGGATTTCTATTGGTTGGATGTTCTGTGTGTGTGTGTGTGTGTGTGTGTGTGTGTGTGTGTGTGTGTGTGTGTGTGTGTGTCTCACTCTCTTTCTGTTGCCTGTTTAGACTTATCATATTAATGTCATCAACAAATGAAAAGACTGTCAAGGAGTTCGCTCTATATCTGCATAAAGCACTCAAGCGGAGAAGTGTATATGTTACATAATGAAGACTTTTGAATGTATGACTTCAGCATTTTACTGCATATCTCCCTCCAAAGGGGCTGTGGCTTATATGATTTCTCTCTCTCTCTCTCTCTCTCTCTCTCTCTCTCTCTCTCTCTCTCCCCGTCTCTCTCTTTGTCTCTACTACACTGCAATGTTGGTTAAGGGTGACATTGGTGTCTACTTTATTGTATGACTGGATAAGGGTGATGGTGGGTGTCCAATGTATTGTATGGCTGGATATGTACGACTACCGTTGTCTACTGTACTGGAAGACTCTTCAAGGATGTTCATGGGTGTCTAACGTATTGTAAGGCTTGGAGAAGGTCACGTGTGGGAGTCCATTGTAGTCTATGGTTGGATAATGATGTCCATGGCTGTCTACTGTTCTGTAAAACTGAATAAGGAGACGTCCACACATGTCTACTGTATTGTATGTTTGGATGATGTCTACTGTATTGCAAGACTGGATAAGGATGACATGGGAGTCTACTGTACTGTAAAACTGGATAAAGATACGTCTACATGTGTCTACTGTGCTGCATGGTTGGATAAGGATTACCCGTTGGGTGTCCACTGTATTGAACGACTGGATAAGGATGACATTGGTGTCTGTTGTACTGTAACCTAGGATAAGGATCAGTTCGTAGATGTCTACTGTACTGTATGGTTGGATAATGATCATTGTGGACGTCTTAGGTACTATAAGACTTGATAAGTCCAAGACTGGAAAAGTCCATAGATCTCTACCGTACTGTAAGGTTTAAAAATGATTGTGGATGTCTGAGGTACTGTAAGACTGGAAAAGTCCATAGATCTCTACCGTACTGTAAGGTTTAAAAATGATTGTGGATGTCTGAGGTACTGTAAGACTGGAAAAGTCCATAGATGTCTACCGTACTGTAAGGTTTAAAAATGATTGTGGATGTCTGAGGTACTGTAAGACTGGAAAAGTCCATAAATGTCTACCGTACTGTAAGGCTGGATAATGATTTTTGTTGGTGTCCTGTGTTCTGGATAAGGAAAAATCCACAGATGTCTGTAAGGCTGGATAATGCTTGTTGTGTGAGTCTAATGCACTGTAACACTGGATAAGGAAAAACACACAGATTTCTACTGTACTGTAAAACTGGATATTGATGATTGTTGGTGTCTAATGCACTGTTAGACCAGATATGGATAAGTCCATTGATGTCTGCTGCATTGTGAGCCTGGATGATGATAATTTCATGGGTCTCTGCTGTTCTGTAAGGCTGGATAAGGATTGAGTCCATTGTTGCCTTCTGCTCTGTAGTGTTAAGGGTAACCTTAGATCTCAACAGTTCTGTCAGGCTGGATAAGGATGGACACCATTGATGCCTACTGCTCTGTAGTGATAAGGGGTTAACCTTAGATGTCAACAGATCTGTCAGGCTGGATAAGGACGACCGCGGCCGCAGGTGTCCACTGTACTGTAAGGGTTAATTAAGATAAGTGTTTCTTGCCTGCTTCCCCGCCCCCCAGGTTTTACTGTTATTTATGTGTGACGATGGATCAAAAGTCGCAAGCCTGGTCTGGTTTTCTGCTGCTCAGGAGTGGCGGCTGAAATCTCTCAACCGTTTCATATCTCTCTCTCTCTCTCTCTCTCTCTCTCTCTCTCTCTGTGTGTGTGTGTGTGTGTGTGTGTGTGTGTGTGTGTGTGTGTCTCTCTCCGCGGCTGGGTGTGGTCATTGTTTTGTTTTTTTCATTTCCCTTGATTACATAAAATTTCATTTCGTTTCATTTCGTTTCGTTTCGTTTCGTTTCGTTTCTCTCTTAAGAGACACATGGGTTGCCCGGAAAGATATTGTGACCTGAGAAGTAAACCCTTTAAATGGTAATTGTGGCCTCTGTCCGTGCAAACCAGGCCAACACCGGAACCACGAAATCGCCAAACAGAAAACACCGTATGTCGCAATGAAGAAATGGATTTGAAACGATGTGGCTTTGAATGAAAACGGTTATATGCTTTGCCTTTGAGGAGGTCAGCGTTGCTCTGTTGTTGTTTTTTCCGTCATCAATAGCGAAAGCAGATCGAACGTTCAATGGACTGGATCCACATGACCAGGCCTTCCTGACTCCAGGGGAGATCGGGAAAGAACGACTGTCTGTCCCTGACAACCCAGATTGTCAGTATAACTGTTTCCTGTTATTCTCTCTCTCTCTCTCTCTCTCTCTCTCTCTCTCTGTCTGTCTGTCTGTCTGTCTGCACGTCTCTGTTTCTCTGTGTGCAGTTTTCTCTGTCTGTGTGTTTGTATACGAGTCTCTCTCTCTCTCTCTGTCTGTCTCTCTGTCTCTGTCTCTGTCTCTCTGTCTCTCTCTATGTGTGTCTCTGTCTGTCTGTCTGCACGTCTCTCTGTTTCTCTGTGTGCAGTTTTCTCTGTCTCTGTGTGTTTGTATACGAGTCTCTCTCTCTCTGTCTCTCTCTCTCTCTCTCTCTCTCTCTCTCTCTCTGTCTGTCTGTCTGTCTACGTCTCTCTGTTTCTCTGTGTGCAGTTTTCTCTGTCTCTGTGTGTTTGTATGCGAGTCTCTCTCTCTCTCTCTCTCTCTCTCTCTCTCTCTCTCTCTCTCTCTCTCTCTCTCTCTCTCTCTGACGCATTATACATGGACTTTACATGGCACTGAACAAAGTCAATGATTAGTCAATGTCAGTTTTCATGAGCCGAGGGTCACATAGGAAGTAAGATATTTCATGGTGCATAATCTTTATCTTACGGTCGTTTATCTGTATCTGTATCTTAGTTTCCAATGTTTCTTCAAAGAGAATGAATAAATAGATAGATGAACAAATAAATGACTTAATAAATGACTGACTGAATGAATGAATAGATAAATATAATTATGTATATATATTTATATAGATATATATATACATATATATAAATGAATAAATAAGTAACGATATAAATGAATAAATAATTAACGAGAGATCGGCTCTGAGTATATGAAGCCAGTCAGAGGTTGGACGATTTACTGCGAGTATTTTGAGTTTCTACACAACGAGAGCTGTCCGCTTTTTTTTTCAGACCCGTAAGTTTCCGGGGAATCAAATATCTTGTCGAAATCTAGGGACATCAAAAGTCAGAGTGATATATTCTCTTATTAATTTTTTTTTTTTTTTTTTTTTTTTGAAGTAGCTGATCAGATCATAGACTTAACATGATGTGTTGTTTGCTGTATAACTCAATTTTCGTAGGGCTGGCCTGATAGTGAGGGACCAATCTCGGAAGATCCTCAATTTTATTCGGTTTCGGTGAGTATAGACTCTGATGTTCATAGAATACATTTTTTAAAGTACTTTCCTAGAAGAACTTGGTCCATCTACTTTGTCATCAGCGATGATGGGAGATCAAAGACCATAGGGGTTCAGCTGTTTAATCAGGTTGTCGTCCGAGGCTGCTTTCTGAGAGATCAGAAGAGATGCGGGCTACTTTCCCTGACCGCTAAGATTTCGGTTTGATGACTTTATTGCACCCCCTCTACCCTTTACCCTGACCTTATCTGTTTCTCCCTCCCTCTGTGTCTGTGTGCATGGGGGTGTGGAGGGGGGTGCGTGTGTGTGTGTGTGTGTGCGTGCGTGCGTGTATGTGTGTGAAAGAGAGAGAGTGTGTGTGTGTGTGTGTGCACAGACTGTGTAATAACGTTCTCTTTTTACGACCTGCATTGATCAGCTATCAAGTGTCAGTGGCTAAGAAGAGGTTGTATCTAGGCCAATGAGAGTTCTGCCTCTCTCTCTCTGTCTCTGTCTCTGTCTGTGTGTGTGTGTGTGTGTGTCCATAGTTTCTCATCTGCATGTTGCACTGTCTGCAAGCTGCTTCCGAAAATCTAATCAAAGGCAGTGGCTGGCTGCGACTGAGTGAGTCTTCTCTGGAGTATGTCCACTGTGTTTATTTCGCCGTAGGGGGAAAAAAGGTAGTGGCTTAATGAAAGCATTTGTCTTCAGCA
>NC_134899.1:20169026-20174026 GCF_041734735.1 Babylonia areolata
ATAACTTTATTTTTCTGTATGTCCAGTCAGTGGCTGTAACTGGCTTGAGTCCTCCGCCACGTAAAATGGAATTAAACACCAGTATCGTCAGCATCACGCATTCATGTGCGTTGGCATGTATACATGCATACATTCGCGTCTTCGCGCGTGGGCACTGGACAGTACATACCCATAAAATAAAATCAATTCTCTTGAAACTGTCCACAATGCCTTGTTAATTTTCAGGAGCAAACAGAAGGCTGCGACAACACCCGAGCCATATCATCATAAAAAGAAATGAGTCTCGACAAAAAAAAAAGGTCTTGGCACATTGGTGGAATGGAGCTGTGGTAAGTTGATAGAGCTCCTGACCATGAAGGATCCTGGGTTCGATTCACTTGTTGTCGTGGGTTCTTTTACTTGTGCTAACACGCATACTGCACACAGAACCAAAGGTTCTCTACGTAAGTCTAGCTCCACTCAAGTGTTAATGGAGAAGGGGATGGGTGGGTGGGGGTTCTTTTATTTGGTCTAACACACACATACTGCGCACAGAACCAAAGATTCTATACGCAAATACAGCTCCATTCCACTCAAGGTTTATAATGGAGCGAGAGACTGAGGGGGGAAAATGTAGTTCCTTCGTGATTGAAAAAAAGAAGACCTGCTAACTTCTCGCCTTCCTGTACATGTGCCTTATCCATTGGGCCACCGCGATCCTGGCTCATAACAGGGTCGGTGAACCCATTGGCATTGCTGACATCAGGGCAAGCTTTGATGTATCGGTGCCTGAATCGGATAATGGCTATTGCAATCGATCCCAAGTAAAGGTAAAGCCCTATCAGTTGTGTATGTGCGTGTGTGTGTGTGTGTGTGTGTGTGTGTGTGTGTGTGTGTGTGTGTGTGTGTGTGTGTGTGTGTGCATTTCTTCTTTGCAGAATCATCTCGCTAGATATGTATTTTGCATAAATGAACCGAGAAATTATTCCTTTCTTTCCCTTTTATTTTCCTTCATTGCTTCCTTTACGTGCGCAAGGTGCATACTACACACTTTTTTTTTTCCTTTTCACAAGGACTACCAAAGGAACCAGCACTGAAGATCAAAATGAAGTCTGGAAAGGAAAAAAAAAAAACTTCCGGCCAAAGTGAGATTCGAACGCTGAACCTACCCTCTCTCTCTCTCTCTCTCTTCTTACCAGAGACGTCCAGCACGATGCCAGCGCATGTGTCTGGACCCTTGCCGCAGACGGGTGTCGTGGAGTCTTTGATGTTGTGAAATAAGATGAAGGACGGGGTTCGTGGGAGGCAGGGTAGGGGGGGGTGAGGTTGGGGGTTAATGAGGAAAGAAGAAGAAGAAAAAAGACCTGAGAGAAGTGCGAGTGGGAAAAGTGTGGGTCACAGCCGGCAATTTACTTCGTCTGCTGCTGTAATTTACTTCAATCGCCAGCTTCTTTTTTTTTTTCTTTTTTTTTTTTTTTTTTTTTTAAGAAGTAAAGCCGCTAGTGGAAGGAAAGCCAGTTGAAGGGGGTAAACCATATCGATCTTGATCTTGTGGCAATTATTGAGCAATATAAGCGATTTCGTGAGAGGAAGAAAGAGAGAGAGACTTGGCGATGACTATGACAGCGATGAAGCTCACAGACAAGACAGACGAAGGGCGGTTGGACGGTGTAAGCTTTCGGACTTTGAAAATGAAATGCAGATTGACTTAAATATCCCCTCTCTTTGTGTGTGTGTGTGTCTGTGTGTGTGTGTGTGTGTGTGTCCGTCTCTCTCTCTCTCTCTCTCTCTCTCTCTCTCTCTCTCTCTCTCTCTTCCCTCTCACTCTCTCTCTCTCCTCTCCCTCTCTCTGCTTGTGTCTCCGCCTCTCTGTCTCTGTCTGTCTCTGTCTCTCTGTCTGTCTCTGTCTCTCTGTCTGTCTCTGTCTCTCTCTCTCTCTCTCTCTCTCTCTCTCTCTCTCTCTCTCTCTGTCTGTCTGTCTGTCTGTCTTTCACATTGTCCCCTTTCAAAGTCTGGATGAAAATATGCATCGTTGTTTATATTCTGTTACCCTCAGAAATAAAATCCATTCATTCTCTCTCTCTCTCTCTCTCTCTCTCTCTCTCTCTCTCTCTCTCTCTCTCTCTCTCTCTCTCTCTCTCTCTCTCTCTCTCTCTCTCTCTCTCTCTCTCCCCTGACGTATGTATTCATTTCTTAATAGAAAGTTCCACGAACTTATAGAAATAATCAATCATCGCGACCTTACTTTTGATTCAAGGTAGTATATTTTATTCCTTGTGAATTATAGTTTCCCCCTTTTTTCCCTCTCTGTTTGACTTTTTGTTCTTTTAGATGACTCGGACAGTTTTAGGATACATCTTTATGCCTGCAATGCTGAATGTTTTTTGTTTTTGTTTTTTTTTTTTTCTTTTTTGTTTGCATGTTTATTTGATTGTTTGTTTTTGGCAGAGTCTTTAAAAAAAAACCCACTGTAGCCATAGTGTCCACATGTTTGAATTTTACTGTTTATGTTTTGTGTGTGTGTGTGTGTGTTTGTGTGTGTGTGTGTGTGTGTGTGTGTGTGTGTGTGTGTGTGTGCTACGTGCATTATTCTTCGTAGCTTTCCACGCCGAGTGTGTTCTTGATAATGAGACAATCTATTTTTTCAAAAAATAAGGTACGTAGGTGTTGGTCCAGTTTTGCTCTTCTTTTTTCTTCTTCTTTGTGTGTGTTAGTGTGTGTATGTGTGTGTGTGTGTGTGTGTGTGTGTGTGTGTGTGTGTGTGTGTGTGTGTCATGGTTGCCAGTCTGAAGTAGGAAAGGGCGCGGGAGACTTTTCCATGGTAGTAAATCAAAGTGCATTCAGGTAGTGCAACACAAATCCAATCCTACATTTTTTTTCTATTCCTTTGAATGAGTTCTAAACTTTCGAATCGTTAAACGGTGCCGTTCAGTGTAGAACACACCCCACTCCCTTGATTATTGCATCAGAATTCCGAGCACACCCCTGACGAGCATCCATGAATAAGATTTCGCCGTCGAGTCTCTTCTGAAGAAGATCGATGGCCAAATGGTCGCGTCATCGCAGTCATGATTTGTCTGTAGATTTCTGGCTGGTTGGTTACTATTCCCTTTGGTCATATTGATCTTTTCTTCTTCTTTTTTCTTTTTTTTTCTTTTTAAGTTGGCTGTTTGAATCAGATTTCACTCCGGTACGAAAGTACAAATGTCATGCAAAGTTCAAGTGCCTTGACTGGTGTCTTGTGCATTATTTCCATCGATCTTTTAATCTGTTTGTCTATCCTTCAGTCCTATATTTATGTATATGTTTCTCTGTGTGTGTGTGTGTGTGTGTGTGTGTGTGTGTGTGTGTGTGTGTGTGTGCACTAGAGAGAGAAAAAAAGACGTCTATATGCATGTGCATTCTTTGCATCATCTCAACTCTGATTCAAATCTGGTCCTTTGTACCTTCATTGAAACATGCAGGTCATCGATATCAGCAAACAACTCTTTCATAAAACTCCTTTGTTAATAGGTTTTCGTTTGATCAATTTCACATTTATAAACATAAAATTTGACAAAAACGCTGTTCGGGTTAGTGGCATCGGGGGTTGCATTAACGACCACCTGAAACAAATTACTGGTCAAGACTTTATCTTCATGAGTCGCTATTTGTCGGTCACCCTCTTTCCAGCCCCACCCCACCTCCATCAGGTTTCTTCTTAACTTAAAACACTGCACTGTTGGTGGGTTTGTGGTAATTGGGCGTCTGTAGTCTGGTGAACCGGAATCTGGCAGCCAAATACATACGTCAATGTTTGTGTCGTTAGCTGCTTTCCCATAATCTCCCCAGTCCCTCCCAGTGTGGTGGCGGTGATGGGGCTGAATGAGCTTTGTTAACCAGATAGACCATAACAAGAGGCCCCAGTTTATGTATGAGGACGTGCGGGCGTCCTGCTGATACCCCTGTGTGAGCAACAAGAGGACAAGAGGTGCGGAATGTGTGATCAATACGGAAGACGGTTTCCTACTGGCTTGCTTGGAGTTGTGTACTTCAATCTGGATCATCGAATACAATAATCGCGTCTTTCTTTGGTTTGGTTTTGATTTTTTTTTTTTTTCGGTTTTTACTTTTATTCGCGCTCGCCGTTTCTCCGGTATCGCTCCCCCTCCCCCCCCCCCCCCCCCCCCCCGCCCCCACCCACCTACCCACCCTCTCCCACCTCCACCCCTACCCCCTCCACCCCCCGGAGATTCAAGCAGACGGTTCTTGTCTGGTCTGATTTGATCCAGTCTGATCCAGATTTATCATGCCTTGTTTGACCTTGTTTTGGTTTGATACGTCTCAGCAGGTTTCACAATAGTGTGGTAATCTGTTCTTTTTTTTTGTCAGTCAGAGGAAACTTATTTTACTGAAGGATGGAAAGAGGTGTGTATCAGATTGGTTTGTTGTTGTTTTGGGGCTGAGTCGTTTCTTACGATAATTCCCGATTACAAACGTCAAAGATTGAGATTGGGGAGAAAGGGGAATGATGTTATAGCACAATGATTTACTTAGCACATTTGAAGTGATTTTCGTTTTGTTATCTGACACAGGAAAGGGGAATTTCCTTTAACAAAAAAGATAAACCAGGAGGGTTCCAACGCCTGAATAAAATAAAAAAAAGTGTATCACATGGAATGTCACCATGGACACCATATTTGTGGCTCCGTTCTTTCATTTGAGCGTAAAGTTCGCTGCTCATAATGAAATGTGTGTATCATCATATCGAAGTTACTGCTGACTAGACAATGGTTGCGAGTGAGTTAAACTCAAAAGCACCGGCTTCTATAAACTGGACATAACAGTCTTGTTTGGAAATACGCGTGTGTGCATGAGTGTGTGCATGTTTGTGTCTGTTGTGCGCGTGGCGGGGCAGAGGGGGAAATCCTTCTCCTGTCATGAGATCACTTGAGGATGTCTGGCTAAATGTTTTTTCAACGGCGCAAGTCTGTGTAATAACCATGAGTTTCGGTTGTCCAGATGTCTGCATGAATGTTAAT
>NC_134899.1:20179026-20189026 GCF_041734735.1 Babylonia areolata
CACACACACACACACACACACACACACACACACAATGCTTCTTGTGTAGTAAGGTTCCTTAATGAGCATTCCCTTTTATCACTGTTTCTCCATATTCTTCATTCTTCCACGTCAACAGCCTTCATCCCTAGATCCATAATTTTTACATATGAAAAAATTTAACCTGAACGCTTTTCTGCAGTAACCAGCTTCTTTCCAAAAGACAGTCAGTCAACTTTCGATGTTGTTGAATATTCTGCTGCACTTTGGAGGGTAGTGCAAAGAAGGCCGAAATCAAATGCGGAGATTTATGGAATAGAGCAGTAAAACAAAAGTGCTGATGGTTGAAACGGAATATCAGGCTTACCTTATTCTTCATCTAGTTATAACATCCTAACTGAAAAGTATTTATTTATTTTTGTGTTCTTGTTTCTGTGTTGAAAACCGTTTTGTCTTTGTCCGAAATGTATTGGACATTAAAAAGCATTATTTTACACTTCATGATATTTTCGTTTTTTTAGCACTCTTTTTTTAGTACCTTCTGTTGTGTTTTGGGTTGGCTGTTTTGGTTGTTGTTGTTTTAGAATTTGTTTAAAACCATTGAATTACTGTGCGCGTGTGTCGAGATATTGATAATGTTTTAAATTTGCTTATTTTCGTATTACTTTTTTTTTTTTTTTTTTTTTTTTTTTTTTTTTTGGTTGTTGTTGTTGGCATCGCTCTCTCTCTTTTTTTCTCCTTTTTTCTTTTCTTTTTTCTTTCTTCTTTTTTTTAAAGCATAGTTGTAATTCGAATCATGGACAATAAAGTCAGTCTGTACATGCCAATGAGCGCCTAACCTTCGAACTATGGAAAGCAATTTCCTAGCGGACCTGACGGACGATGGCCGGTGAATAGGATTTCCGCCCAGACCCCTCTGATAAAGATCAATGACCAAAAGGTCGCGTCCTGGCGCCACCTTCTGTCTGCCGGATCTTCCCAATACGGGGATGGCTTCCTCCCCTCAGTGTGAAGTTCTGGCACACTGGTTTATCGACCTTTTTAAAAAGAAGAAAAAAAAGTCCAGAAAAAAGATATACATCGATTTTCACTCTATATATCGATTTTTACTCGGTAGGTAGAGTGTGGTCATAAAAAGTGTTGAAAGTGTGTGCATTTTTTTTTCTTCGGCACCTAGCGGTGTCCGTGCGTGTGTGTGTGTGTGTTTGATTACATCCCTTTGATGAGAACCGCATTCTAAAGAAGCCCTGTTCTGCTCTGAAAAAGGAACAGAGACACCCACCCAAACCCCACCCCACCATCAGACGATGCCCCAGTTCCCCTGTGAAGAATCTGTGTGTGTGTGTGTGTGTGTGTGTGTGTGTGTGTGTGTGTGAACGATGGCAATCCCACTTTTATCTATTGCGTTTACCGTATTTATCATTCTTTTGTTTCGCTCTTTTTTTTCTTCTTTTCTTTTTTTCTTTTTTCTTTTTTTTTTATCACCACAAAAGGCGTTCAAAAACGAAAAGATTTATGCGAGACTAACCTGATGTTAGTGAACAACCGATTTGTTGACATTGCAAGTGAACACACTAGTTAGTGGTAATAGCAATAGGAGCTAAAAATATGGACCTTTTACCCCCTGTATGCCCCCCTGATGCCACAGTGTAGCATAATTTTCAATTTCATATATTTTAAAGGGATGTTTGTTACACTGGGCCGGGTTATTATGTTGAATTAGACAACCAGCAGGGGGCTAAACCACTGTTTAATGAGATGCAACGTGGATCTATCCACAGTTTCAGTTTCGCTTTCTCAAGGAGGCGTCGCTGCGTTCGGACAAAACCCGTACATGTCACACCACATCTGCTAGGCAAATACCTGACCAGCAGTGTAACCCAACGAGCTTGGTCAGGCCTTGAGTTCAAGCATATATATGTGTGTGTATGTGCCTATCAGAGGGGGTTTCTTCTACGGAATTTGCCAGAGGACAACTGTTTGTTGCCGTGGGTTCTTTTTCAGTGCGCCAAGTGCGTGTTGCACACAGGACCTCTGTTTATCGTCTCGCACTAATGACCAGACGCTCAGTTTAATCTTTTTCAGTCAAACTTGGGTGAAAGGGCAAGAGCGAGAAGCGAACCCAAACCTTCATGGACACGATATTGGCAGATAAGGGTCCTAACCAATCTGCAACCTTCTTCCTTCTATCCACAAATTATTGTATTACATGTTTATTCTACTACTTGGGGATCACATACATTCTGGTATTTCGGTGACTTTGTGTAGATTCTACAAGCTTAGTATCATCAAAATATGTATTATTGGCTGTGGGGGCAATTATGCATCTGTGTGTGGGAAAATTGGAATCCGGGAACCAAAGACGTCAGTGTGAGTTGATAGCTGCTTTCAGATAATCCCCGTCCCCCCTTCTGCGTAGGCAGATGAACTTCGGCAACCAAATACGCCAGATCAGGCACGGGAAACTCGCTGCCTCCTCATTTGCTGTCAAAGAGTGAGGGGGCGCCGAATTGACATCCCCGTATCAAAGATGTAAAAAAAAATTAAAAATTTTAAAAAAAGAACAAGACGTGGCGAAGTGGTTTCTATCAGGGTCTGGCGACTGGGAGGACGTGGGTTCGACTCTGTCAAAACCAAAATATCAGTGTCGTCCCTGCTCGGTTCCTGCTCAGACGTGCGTGAGCAATGAACTGAAACGGGACGTATGGGACTACAGTTTTATTCACTTTACGTGTGCGTGTTTAATTAAGAGTGTTGCTCGAAGATCTTGTTCAACATTCCACACGTCTATGTATCTCTTGGGTACGATTTACACGCTGATGTATCATGATTGGGGTTATAGATAGGTTTTTTCACGAAACATCAGAATCTAGATGGATCTCCATAATTATCCACAGCATCACCGTTTCATCGTCATTTTCATTGCTCATCATCAAACGATGAGGAAAATTCTGTATTCTGCGACCCTCCGTGTGCTGCTGTCCAGGTGACCTGCGTTTCATACAAACACACAGACAGACAGACACGCACGCACGTACGCAAACAGGGAGAATAAGAGTCAGACAACCATAGCAACTCATCGTCCTTTCATTTTCTAGCCAAGCCACACGCTGGAAAGGGAGACACGGCAAGGAGGAGAAGGCATACGACGTTAGCGCGAAAGAAGGGCTGGAGGCCATCAGGGCTGCTAAAGGTTAGGCGGAAAGATAATAGGCCTTTTGTTCCAGCCACCGCGCGCTGGAGGTCTTGGAGGCGTGATGGAACCCCGCCGATGTCTGTCGGCACCTTCAGGAAACCAGACCAGTTACCGCGACAACTTTTCTTAGCTGCCCAACCCCTTTTTTGTCGTGGTTGTGGTGGTGGTGACGCTTTTACGGCTTTTTTTTGTTGTTGTTGTTGTGGTTGTTGTTGTGTTTTTTTCCGGCTCCAGTTCATGGTTTGTCACAATACGCAGCTTCGAGAATTTTTGTGATTGATTTATGTGTGGGTGGGGACCGGGGGCGTGGTGGGGGGGGGAGGGGGTATTATCATCGTTATTATCAAAACAGTTACGAGCATCAGAATATGATTTTTATATATAATAAATAATCTCGTGCTTGTTGGAACTTATACTTGCAAGTTCTCTGTGAGAAACATTGGCGGAATGTATGGGCTGCTAATTTTTCTTGACGCTATCATCTAGTGGGCTGCTGAATTTCCTTTACGCATATTTGGTCATTGCAAAATTACAAGCTTTTTTGGTTTTTTACTCTGACATCTCTCCCTTTATCTCTTCCACTTTCCCCTCCGCCTTCTTCTCCGTCTGTTTTTATTTGTGTTAATTCTGTACGGATTCACATTAAAAAGATAGGTAATTTGATGCCTTTAACGATATTTTTGTCGTTACAAGTTCTTAACATAACCGATAACAACCGAAGTAATAATGGGATTTAGCCTTCTGTACCCATCCTGTCTTTTGGGAGCTCCGTTGAACATTTCTACCAACAAAGTGACACTCCTGTTCTTGTCTTGCTCTTTGTACTATTGGAATCAGTGGGTGCTGTCATTCAGGTGGACACGAAAACAAATGAGGACGTTGGGTGCAGTGTCCCACAGATTGACTCTAAAAGCTAATCAGGATGGAGGAGGCGACTTTGCTTTCCCTGCCATGTTCTGCAGCACGACATTGTTTCGTCAGCCTCCACAGTCCACGTATCTGCACTTATTTCCCGTGTGTGCTGGCAGCGCAGTATATGCAAAGTCAAAAAGATTGTAAAACATGGCTAAAAGGATAACTTTTGACCGACGTTTCGTGTGTCACGCACTTCTTCGTGGGTCCAAAAAAAATGTCTTTTGCACCTTTTTTTTCTGAACAGGTCTAGCAGTCACACTTTTTTCTTTAACGGTTGTATACAGACTGATTAGCGAGTGATTGTCTTGGATGTGTTTGGCATATTTCGAAGGCATTTACCTGTCTGACAGCATTGTTGTTTTTTTTCTCCGAACTTCTTGAATGTCTTAAGATTTTTGCATCAACTGTTCATAGTCTCTCTTTGCACATTTATGTGTTTGTTCCTTTTATCTTTCATTCATCTTCGTATGCCCACATGGAGTATACTCACCTATAAGCGAAAGTTGCTTAACGTGTTTCCTGTTTAAGATTTAAAGCTTCTGGTTGCATTTGCATCAGTGTTGCATTTCCAGAGTTCTGTACCAGAAGCGACATTCTTTCAATTGTCCGAATGTCTAGAACGTTCTGCATCCACATATCGAAAACCACGTGACTGGATCGGCTAGGCAGCGGGCTGCGTCACCAGACTTCTCTGCAGCCCTCCATTGACCGTGGAGGTGGGCTAGACTGTGGACAACTTGATTGCACCTGATTGGTGCTAATGGAAACCCCTGCATGACGTGGGCCATTTTACTCCGTATTTCCTTCATTTATATCCGCTACGTAGTTAGCTAGGTACCTGTTACTTAGATATATGAGGGTACGTACTGTCTTTCTCTCTTTGCCGCACGGGTAAAGCAGAGGCTTTGCTAGGAGCTCCAAAAGTGGGCAAAGAAATGACTGGAAAGCAAACCATGGAAGGTTATAAAGGAGATGAGGAACAAGGAAGCAGCCAGATAATGCTGAATCGTTCTGTCAGCACCACGAGCCACACAGCGTACACCGCATTTCTGTTGGCATCTGGCGAGTCATCCTTCGTGGTTTCAACTGTTAGATATCAAAAAGAAAGCGAAGAAGCTTTCACCTTTTTTTTTTTCGCCCGCCAGTCAAACAGTAAACTGCTTCAGAGCCATCCACACGTGGGAGGAGATTATAGGCTGTGCGTGAACCGAAAGGGTTACTTGTGGGTTATCTTCAAGGTCGTCCATTCCAGTACCATAAATTCCAATGGTGTGTGGTTTGTGACGAGCTCATAAATCATCTTCATCGACTGTTGAACTAGGCATGATGTTGTATGCTGTCATTCTGCAGATGTCTTGATGAAACACCTGCTGGATATCGGTGCGACACTGACTTTCACACTGGAGGTGTCTTCGATCAGTATTGGTGCTTTCATTTCAGAGCAGTTGTTAACGTGCTCTTGTCAGCGAGGCTTTTTGCATGGCGTTCTGTAACTTCATATGTCTTTCTGAAACTCGTAGGGAGATTTTTCTGTATTCTGCCCTTTTGCTGGCAAAATGATTACCTTCTGCTTTTTTTTTTTTTTTTTTTTTTTTTTTTTTTGCTAGTAAAGTGATTATGTTCGTGAAACTTGGTGAATGAATGGTCAGCAAAGGGACACATGCTCTGTTTTTTTCCCAATGAAGTTAACCATTTTGTCTGTTACTATGGAAACTTTCTGGTACTTTTATTGGTCAAGCGAATTAATTAAACAGGCTTCTCAAGTGAAATGAAAGAATCCTTTGTTCCGAAGACATGGAACATCCATGCACTGCAGCTGTTTTGCGAACTCCACTCCACGAAACAAAACATTACTAACACTGTTCAAAACACCAGCTTCGACGAGCAGTAACACGTCGCCTCCAGGAGCAAGAGAATCACGCAGACTCGTTTACTGTCACGAGATCGGGGTCTTCTTTCCATTCAGTGCTACCCCCCAAACCCCCAACCCTTATGTCTGCCGTCTGCCGCGCCAGCACCGTGGTCAGGAAGACCCGTAAACGCTCGGGCGGAGCCAGCAGGTATGGAGCGCGGCAGTGCCGGGACCACCGGAAGAGGAGAGCTTCAGCCCCCATCCTGTCCCCCCAGCAGCACACCTTCAACCGGCTCCCCAGCCCCGTCAGTCGCAGCGCAGAGACTGTGGTTCGTCTGGGGCTGTCCCAGACCCCGTCCCCCCAGCCCTCGCCCAGCAAGAGTGTGTCCTTTAGCATGGAGGTGGAGGAGGTGCTCATTGCCCGCACCGATAACTTGTCCATTCCGGGTGGATCTGTTGTGAGTTTCTTACTGTGGATGTTGTCAAGGGGGGAATGGGAGGAAATGGGATAAGGATTTTGTGGACGAGTGAATGAGTGCATGGGTAATGGTAGGCCTCTGTCAGTGTGTGTTGGTTTGCGTGTGCGCATTTGTGTATGCGAGTGTGTGGGTGTATGTGTGTGTGTGTGTGTGTGTGTGCATGTGCGAGCGTGCTCTCGTTCTCACAGGTGAAGTTACGATGTTTTGCATGTCTTGGCCATGTAAATGTCTCTCTCCTCACCCTGCTGTTGGATCTTGCCTGACTGCAAAGAACTAGTGTTTCCAATATCCATTAGTGTCCATGTCTTCATCATCCCTTTCTCTCTCTCCCTCTCTCTCTCCCTCCCCCTCTCTCTCTTCCTCTCTCGCATTGTCGCGAGCAACATGGCTTATCTTTTCCATTGCCAAATATCCACCTGTATGTCCAACCCAATCAATTACAGAGAGCCAGAGACAGAAGGACGAAAAGGGATAGGCACATAAAAAGAATCACGCATGCACGCACGCACACACACACACGCACGTATGCACGCACGCACGCACACACACACACACATGCACACAAGCACGCACACACACACACACACATCACCCCGGGCCCCTATCGTGTGTGAGTGAGTGTGTGTGTGTGTGTGTGTGCATACGTGGGTTCTGTCTTCAGGAGGACGAAGGATGAAAAAATGAACACAGCAATGTTTTTTTAACTGGTATAATTTTGAACAGTGACTGGTACCGAAGTGTAAGGAATGGGGGTGTAAGGGAAATAGGGTAGGGTAAAGGGAACGCAAGTTAGGGAAAGGGGAATTACTGAAGGTTGAACAGGTGAACTGGAGCACTGCACTTGCTGAATCAGAATAGGATCTAGTGATAATTCACGTATCTAACACTCAAACACTTCAAAACGGTTTAGACAGTTCTCACACTTATGCCATCACACCTAATCAGGTTGGTCGACATGTCAGGCTAATGAACCCTCATCTCTGCTGGTACAATCTCACGGCGACCGTCACATTTCGTCAATTGAAGACAGTCAACAAGGTGTGACGTAAGTCACGGCTGACGTCAAATTAGTATAAATGTCGTACTTCGCAATTTTTGCGTCATCGGATACACAGCTTGTCCTTTGAGATGAGAAAGAATTTTTTTTTTAAAGAGAGAAACAATGGAATAAATCAAATATGCCTAAACACAAAAGATGCATATGATCCTGCCACATTGAAATCAGTGAATTCATGTGTACGTGTCTTAACCACATGTAGTGACCAGACGATAAATCAATCAGAAGAAGAAAGGGGAGGATAGATAGATAGAGAGATAGATATAGAATACGAAATCGAATATGACCTTAGCCCCATACTGAAGGGGAAAACACAAAAGAACATAATACAATAACTGTTATTAACTGACAAAGAAAAAAGTGAACAAATATAATTTCTGCAATAGACGTTTAAAAGAGGAGAGGCTGCAGTGCGTAGCCTTTTTCTTTGCTTCGTGAATATACACAGTAAAATCAATGGGACTTTTGTTATTTATTTCTTGTCGACAACATATTTAGCCTGAAATCACAAGGTTCTGTGAAAATAGTTTAAACGGAATTACTTTCACTCTGAAGTCATGAAAAGCAGGGCAACAAAACGGAAAATTATACTTCGTCTTCTTTAGCCATATTGTAACACACGCGGCAGATTGATTAGTTCCTATTCACTGGTGGTACTGTAGCCTATCTGAAGCAACGGCAAGCAATATCAAAGACACCGAATCTAAAATTATTTATAGCACTCTTTACATCTCTTCCCTCTCTCTCTCTCTCTCTCTTTAAATTCTAGTACATGGTTCTATCATGTGCGTTGTATTAAAGAGTCCGCACTGTGTGACAGTCATGCTAGTCTTGCCACATCGAAAGTAATTGAGACAGACAGACAGAGAGGTTCAGATTCAGATGGTGTATTCATTTTAGGCCTAGGCCCCTCATGAAGGGGAATGCGAACAAACAATAATTGGAGAAAGAGAGAGAGAGAGACACACACAGAGAGAGAGAGAGAGAGAGAGAGAGAGAGAGAGAGAGAGAGAGCAACAAACAAGAACGTGAGCACTTCTCTCAGCACGAGATCGGAGATGAGAGAACAAGCACTGGATTACGGATATTCGATAATTAATTAACGTCCGATGAAACTCCGTGCCCTCTGCTCCCAGTTCTATTCCCCGCTCCACCCTCCGCCCCCCCCCCCCCTCCCCCAAACCTCCCCAAGCCTTCCCCCCCCTCCCCACCCCTGGAACCCCTCCCCCCGCCCCCCAACTTCACCGCCACTTCTTCCTCACAACCCCAGCCTATCTCGCCTGACCTGGGTGTTGGTCATGCTTGAAAGGAATAGAATTAATGAATTAATCTTGTGTGTGTGTGTGTGTGTGTCCATTTTCTTTTCTTTTCTTCCCTTTCTTTCTTCTTCTTCTCCTTCTTCTTCCTCTCTTCCTCCACCTTTCTTCTTCTTCTTCTTTTTCTTCTTCTTCTTCTTATCCTCCTCTTTTCTTCTACTTCTTCTTCTTCTCCTCCTCCTCCTCCTCCTCCTCCTCCTTTCTTCTTCTTCTTCTTCAGCTTCTTCTCCTCCTCCTCTTTTTTTTTTTCTTCTTCTTCTCCTCCTTCACCTTCATCATCATTTCTTCTTCTTCTTCTTCTTCTTCTTCGTTTTCTTCTTCGGTCGCTGCCTCGTTCCCCCCCAAGAAAAGCGTTTATCTACGTCAGTGCCCACGTCGAGATATAATTATATCCCAGCTGGTAATTTGTCTGTGGTCGTCGCTAATGAGTAATAAGGTCCATGACTGGCTTCCATGTATGTCATTCCATCCCTGCTCCTGCAGCTGTCATTAGGGACTTCGGCTTTTGTACAGCCTGTCTCATAATGTGACTAGCCGTTTGGTGCCAGAATGTTTTCCCCATATTCGTGTCCGCACCATTAGCGTATTTTGCTCATGATGTAGCTTTGCAGTTGGGTTTGGGTAGGGTTGGTTGGTTGGTTGGATGGTTGGTTGATGGGTGGGGTCTGATTTGAGGGTTGATTGGTGTCTGTGTTGGTAGTTTGCGTCGCTGCTCTTTTTTTTTTCTCTTTTTTTTTTTTTTTTTTTTTTTGTATTGACGCGTTTTTGTTTGTTCATTTTGGGCTGATGACACGAAAAGTAGAAAGACGATTTTGAAAAAAAAACAAAAGAATGTGTGTGTGTGTGTGTGTGTGCATGTGTGAAATTATGTGTGTGTGTGTGTGTCTGTTTGTCTGTGTGTGTGTCTGTGTGTAAAAATGTGTATGTGTCTACCACAGCTGCACATATTTCAATGACAACGACAACAACGACGATGACAGTGAAGACAACAACCCCATCATGGGACACACGCCATCCAGCCAGTCGTGCTGACGAAGAAGAAGAAGACGATGATGGCGATGATGATCATGATGAAGATATGATGACGATGAACATTATGACGACGAGCATCATTGACACGCTTTCCAACCTGTCATGCTGACGAAGAAGAAGACAACGACGATGATAATGATGATGATTACGCTGATGACGACGTTGATGATCATG
>NC_134899.1:20191526-20261526 GCF_041734735.1 Babylonia areolata
TGTTAAACTAGCATTTTACATCTTACAAGCTTTCAGAAATCAGTTATGCTGCATTTACGGGTTGACGTTCTTTGGATGAACATTGAATCATACATTTTGAAGTCTTATTGATCAGTACTTATACTAATGAATGGAATACGTACTAAAAAAGCGAATGGCTGGCCAGTCAATCCATACGTGTGTCTTTTCATCCAAAGAAAGGGGGGGTAAGTCACAAGGCAAGGTCCTTTTGTACATGTTTCCAAGTTTTCCACTGGATTAATGTGTAACTCAACATAGCGTATAAATCACCGAAAGGAATGAGTGAAGCATGAATGGTGGGTGTGATCTTTTGGGTAATATAACGCTCATGAAATCGTCTTATTTTTAGGTTAATTTTTCATAACTATGTTTCCAGCGAGTGTTACAACCCTACGCGTCCCATGTTTCTGAATCACTCCCTCTCCCTCCACACCCTCCACCCCCACCCCCGTATTCAGTTTCCATTTTCCCTAACCCTCCCCACCCCACTTTCCCATTCTTCCTCCTCCTGAAAATGAAGTCAGCAAAACAAGAAAGGAAAGGAAAAAAAAAACCACTTCCGTCTGTTGTGGTGAGCAAAGACTCCTACCAGCGTCTTTCCTTGCAGTCATTCTTTTGCACATCTGTTTATTTGCCTGTGCTTTGTAACAACGGTGCAGGTAGTAATGTTAGTTGCAGCCCATTTTTCCTATTGATTGTAAACCGTCCTGTTTTTTGTTTGTTTGTTTTTGGTTTAAGTGTGTGTGTGTGTGTGTGTGTGTGTGTGTTTTGCTTTGTTTTGTTTTACATATGATTATTATTGTTATTTTACCTCTGATGCCAAACGCGCACACTTCACTTGTATACACACTGTGTGGATCATGCGGTTGTACGCGAGTGTGAATGTATGTTTGTATAATGTATGCATCATGCATGACTAATGTTTTTGTGTTGTTTTTTGTTGCAGGGCCAGCAACCGTCTTTTTGGTGGGACTACTCGCTCTACCTCTTGTGATGACCACTATAGGTGTGTGTGTGGGGAGGGGTGTGGGGGGGTGTGTGTGGAGAAGGATGGATGAGCGCGTACATGTATTGTATGTGTATATAGTGGTGTGTGTTCGTGTTCGTGTGTGTGTGTGCGTGTGTGTGTGGAGGGGAGGAGTGAGCGCTCGCAAACATCGTACCTGTATGATAATTTTCTTCCTTCAGTAGACGGCAAAGCAAACAGGAAGATACCCACTTCCTTCATTTTTGTTCACATCGTTCATTTTTGGATGAAACATTACCATTCTCACAGAATGGCCATTCTGAGACTATCAGACCTTGATAAATTTACATGGTAAAGGTCTTATTTGATCTGCATTACTATGTCTGTATGTACCTCGAGTTCTACGACATCAACATTGATTGTGTTTTTAGCTCTGATATGGACCTGGTCGGTGTTGAGCTGAACGCAACGATGGTAAACACGATACATACATCGTTACATTCTACGTGATTTTCCAATATGGTTTTATGGGTTACTTTAATATGTTTTAAAGATATCTATATGTGTGTGGGGGGGGGGGGGGGGGGTGCGTATTGGAAATAGAGGGAGGTGGAGTCCTTTTTCAAACAGTGCATGCTGTAAATGTTGCTGATACAGTTTATTTGTCACTTACAATTATGTTAGGTTCTTTTTTTCTGATATGCGTTTGTAACCCTGTATACCCCACTTCAAGGGATAGAGATATTGAATCTTGAATCTTAGAAATACATTTTTTTTTAATTGCTGTATTAGGAGGAGTTAATGCTGACTGCACGTATGCGACGAAGAACCATTGCTTTGGACAAAATGACTATGTCCATGACAGTAAATCAATTCATGTCCAATAAGTAATGGTATCTTCTTATTGCAGGCAGACCATTCATTTGTTTTCTACCTATTTTAGGGTGGTCCGTCGTATGTTGTAGCGGTTCAGTTTGGCTTTACGACGTGTGCGTTTTTTGTTTTGATTTTCTGTGGAAAGGGGGTTGCGGGAGGATCGGGGTAGGGAGGGGTTGATGAAATCGCTTTTATGGTCAACTGGCGATCACTGCTGCTAATATTTTACTGATATTTAGTTCATGTGTAGTATCCCCTTGCACCTAGTTTATGCATCTGATTTTCTCCCTTTTATTGCCACCAGACATTCACTGTATCCGTGTGTTGAAATTTTCTTCGTGAGCGCACGCGTCTTCCGCCATTTTTGTTTGCAAGATGAGCTAAAAAAAAAAAAAATACAAGTCTGGAAGTAGTTTTTCATGTGTAATGTTTGCAAGATGCTTGTAGAAATGCTTCGTTTCGAGTGGAGCAGAATTTTGTTTAATGTCCCGTCACATATAATGGTCATTGCAGACATTTTGTTAAAGTATTGCTTTTCACGTTTGAATGTTATCATTTAAAAGTTAGGAGAGTAGGGGGGTGAACGGTGAGTTAGGGGAGACCGGATAGAACGAGGGAGGAATCATAGATGACTATCTGAAATAGATAAATAAGTACGGTTAAGTTAGAACATGTATAGCGGTAATCAGTTGGGAACGCTCTCGCCAGTCATTACTTGGTATCAGGTAATTAGTAGGGAGTGAGTTAAAGGAAATTGCTTATTGGGCTTCGTAAAAGGGAAGTCGTTGATTTAGCCAGAAAAACAACTAATAATCATTGTAAAAAGTCCAAAACATCAACGTTCCCAGTGACAGTCAAAACTTATATCATCAACTGTCATGTCTCTGAAAGAAATGCGCTTCATGTTAGGGCAATATTTAGTCCGTTATGAATGAGACGGTAGTGTGAACAATAAACTTTAATCAGGCGCATTAAACTTTTGGATTGACTTGTCAAAAAGACTAGCATCCAGACCCGCTCGGGGTGGTGGAGGAGGAGGGAGGTGATGTGGTGGCAGTGGGCGGTAGGGAAGTAGGGGGAACGGGGAGTTTCCACACGTGGATACAGAGAATGTCTGGTGACAACACAAAGAAGAAAATCAGAACCATAAAAGAGGTGCATAAAAATGCACAAAACCGCCAGTAATAAAAACTCACCAGTTGTCCCTGTGTAATTCAAATGTCTCGTTTAACCCCAAAAAAAACAACATAAATGCAGAGATAAACAATTGATCCAGTTGGGTGGTTTTTTTGTTTGTGTTTTTTTTTTTTTTGTTTGTTTGGTTGGTTTTTTTTGTTTTGTTTTGGGGTTTTTTTTAAACAAAACTAGCCGGTGGGATCGCTTGCACAAACTCCGCCGTTTAAAACACGGAATGTCGGCTTTTACAAAGTTTTCTTGGGCCCTAAAGAGCAAACTTTGTGAAGTTCACTACTTAGGAGTGTCTGTGCAAACTTTGTGAAGTTCACCACTTAGGAATGTCTGTGCAATCGAACCCTGATCGGCGCCCTGGGGCTGTGACACACGTCTGGAATGCAAAACATCTTTGATCACGACCTTGGACGGGGCGGATTTGCTTCCCTTAACACCCCAACCGCCCCCACCCCTGCCTCCCAACCACCCGCTGCCTTCACACTCACCACATCAACCCTCCTCCTCCTTCTCCTCCCGGAGCGGTAATCTGGGTGCTAGTCTTTTGGGTAAATCAGTCCTCATGTCCGGTGTACCGCCAGTAATAATGAAATAAAATAAAATAAAAACCCAATCTCCAGGTAACTTACTTGTCCCTGTGTGATTAAAATGGGTGCGTCGAAAAATAGGCCTCCGTGCACACAAATGTGAATGAATAGATTGCATCGTACCGTTTGTTTTCTGAGTGCACGGAGCAGCCTGGTTTTCACAGTAAGGAACTAGTTTCGTTCTTTCAGTGCAGCATAATGGGAAAAGTCCAGCACAGTACGGTGTACTGCAGTATCATGCAGTGTAGTCTAGCACACAACTAAATGGAATACAATACGTGGATAATATGCAGTGGGGAAAACTGATCCAGCGATCACGTTTTGGGTACGGAGGATGTAAAATTAAGTGGAATTACAAGAAAAAGAAGAAGAAGAAATACGACAGCTCCATGCTGTCAACTAAGCCTATGTTGATTGAGATTCTCGAACCGACGAGGAGTCCGTTTCATGTCATGACTTCATGACTTACGGTGGCAGAAATATCTAGCGTTATGCCTACTCTGACGCCGCCTAGGTGACAAATTATCAAAACGATTTCGCATGTATGTAGGTGTGTGTGTTGTTGTTGTTTGAAGAGTGGGGGTCGCATAACTACATCATTTTCTGATAGCCTTTCAATGAATCAGCTATCAGTCATTTCGTGCTCAACAGGCCCAGATTTTCCCATAACAGGAAAATACAACAGAAACTAGTTTTTTCTTTTCAGCAAAGTTAAGCCAAGGGACTTTGTCTTGTAGTTTCTTCATCAGTATTATATTTGTCTTGTAGTTTCTTCATCAGTATTATATTTGCTTGCCCCATAAATGTGCGGACTAGTCCAGCGAAGTGTATCCTACGCCAAGACTCTTATTTATGCTGTATGTAATGCCTACTGGCCCCGTGTATTTTGATTCCGTGATGATTCAATCGACAATGTGTGCGAAGTGAGTGGTTAAGAGGTAGCACTTCCATCCCGAAGCTCCTTGGGGTGCAGGATTCAAAACCTGCAGCAAGATGAGAATGGATTTTTTTTTCCTTTCTTCCACGTCAGCATGTGTGAATTATCTACCCTTTGCCCTAAACCCGTACCGTACACATGTAGATCTAGTGCACAGGTTAAATACCTCGTTATCGGTCAGCCTTTGGTGGGTGATGAAAACATGTAATGTTCCCAGCGTACCCACCTCCACCCCCCAACCCGAATACAGAGTATGGTGCTTGACTGTTGGAGGAGGAATTTTTGTTTAATGTCCCGTCACACATATCGGTGATTGAAGACATTTTGTTAAAGTATTTATGAATACATCTGAGTATTATCGGTTAGAAGGGGTGGGAGATGTGGATGAATGGAGGGTTGGGGGAAACTGGGCAAATGAGGGTAAAAATGTGGGTGAAATTTGGAAGAAAAACAAAACAAACAAAAAACCCCTCTAAATACAGTTACAGGAAATTACTTAAAGGACTTCGTAAAAGAGAAGTCGTTAAACTGACAAGCGAAACAACTGATAATGAATGCAAAAAGTCAAAAAGTCAAAAAGCTTGATTGTTGGTTTCATAAAGGCCCTTCATTTTAAAAAGCCCATTAGTGGAAACGAGTGAATAGGGAGATGCAGCTCACGAACGCAGAAGAAGACTGCTTGTTTAATTTTATCGTTTATGTGTTGCGAATTGTGTGTTCATTGTTAAATCATACACACGCCCCCCCCCCCACACACACACACACACACACACGCACAAAGGAAGAGGAAGAAGTAATTCGGATTTTTTTTTTTTTTTTTTTTTTTAGCGATTCAGCTCTTATTCATGTAACTCATGAAACAAGACTGAATTGTTGCCAGCGTGCTTCTTTCAGCTCACCACTTAAGGCTTCTTCTTCTTCTTTTTTTTTTTTTTTTTTTTTTTGCGTGTTTCCCAGCTGACTGCCTCCCTTCCCATTGCAGGCGTCAACTACCTGCACGAGTGCCCGGTGGAGCCCAAGCTGCCCATCTACCTGGTGGTGGGCGGCTGCTTCGGCATCGTCAAGCTGCTCTTCCTGCTGTGGAAGCAGATGAAGCGGCACAAGGAGGACCTGGGCGACCTGCACGACGACATCGACCTGCTGACCATGACGCGCATGACCAACATCGCCCTCAACATCTTTCTCTGCGTCTGGTTCGCCTTCGGCCACTACTGGGTGTTCCACATCTGGAAGCCTCACTTCGCCGCTCCGCTGCACGAGCCGCGGAACTGGTGCGACAAGACCGTGTTCATGTTCTCCTTCTGGCAGCTGGTCATCTGTCACACTGTCCTGGCGCTGCTCTTCGTCACCTCCCTCCTCATGTGCTGCTGCTTCTTCTGCGTCAAGTGTGTCGTCGCCGACACCAAGAGATGACAACGGCCCGACCGCCTGTGAGAGAGGGGAGAGAGAGAGACACGAGACCAAAAGTACGGGGCGGCGCCACGCGTTCTTCACTTCACCACCGACATGACACGGACACTTGTCCCTAACCAGACTTACAGTTCAGTTCAGTTACCCAAGGAGGCGTCACTGCATTCGGACAAATTCATATACGCCTGACCAGCAGCGTAACCCAACGCGCTTAGTCAGGCCTTACAGGAACTGAATTGTCTTGAGCTTGCGACTAAAGGTACGGACTGTCTGGAGACGTTCCGTGTACTGAACAGCTTCACGGCAGAATCCAAGTGCATTACAATGAGAGAAAGAGACAGAAAGCTGAAGACTAAAATACACCACACCTCTGCCTTCGGAACATTGGACATAGCACTGACGAATAATCCTGGGATGACTCTGTGGTAAACATGTTCTGATGTTCTGTTAAATTATTTAGAAGTGCGGTAGCGGAGTCACTTCTTTCAAAACCGTATTCAGGCCGTAATCATTTCCTTGTTCTTGTTCTTGGAATAAACCAACTGAGTCAGGTATCCTCTTGTATATCTTGCAAGAGGGACAGGTAAATGTCCACTTCGAGACTCCAACAAGAGTAAAGAATGATACAACACTAGGTGGGCAACGGTTCTTCGGGTGTGGAGAGCTGAAAACGATGATTGAAGGTTATGACGCAGCCATCCTGCTTAAAGATATAATGGGGCAGTGCTGTCTGTATGGGAAACGTGAATATAACGACTATCTAGAGGTTTTATGGGTGTATGATAAGCGCGTAAAGATTTAAACCTTTAGACTTTTAATACTGTATTGGGTCCAACAGAACGGAAAATTGTAGACACTATTTTCTGGATAAAGTACACAGCGCGGAAAATGCACCAAGATGATTCTAGATTGTGTTCTGTTGGTTTTTTCCTGGGGTTCTGAAGAGTGGTACTGTAGAACATGCCCCATGCACAAAGCGTGGACTGTTTCCTTGCTGATCTATTCCACTGTTGTGCAAAAGTGGTGGAATGTTTCGAAACATCAACAATGATCCTGTCTATAGGTACCGTCATTTAGCGATCTCGAAGAAGAGGAGTAGAACCCCGGATAGGATAACAGCTTATGAAAGTTTCGTTGGAATGTCATCCTCCCAGTCAGATCTTAATCTGTTATGGCCTAGCAGTGAAAAAGACAGACGACTTTCGGATGACTAACACATGACCCTCACAAGAAAACCTGTCCTTCGGTAACTCTGAAATGCAACCCACTTACGCCAACCCACTCAAACACTGTTCCTTCCATCTCCACAAAACTCTTGTCTGGATGAATGGATACGAGACATAAATGGGTTGTAATATTAAATATGTTAATCATCTCCTCACAAAATGATGAACAATCTGGCATCCTGGTTGGACACTTCACCACGGTGGCCGTCTTAATGGGATATAAACGGATTGCAAATATTGAATCATCTGCTCAAAATATGCTTGACAATCTGACTTTCAAACTTGTAGTTTATCAACGTCGACGTGTCGCTTGAAAATCGTGTCCGTTTGTGAGAGGTGGAGAGTGCAGAGCGAAGAGGGATGCCGACTGTCGACTTTGATCAGTGTACCAAGGGACGCAACTGCCTAGGTGACGGGTCACAGCCTGTGAAGCTGGTGCACGTACATATATTTATTGCAGGTGCTCAAATTCTGGTGTTGTGAAAGCCATTTCTTTCGCTTTTCCTCCAGTCTCCTCTGCCCTCCCCGTATACCCAAGTATACCCCCGAACCCCCCCCCCCCCCCCCCCCCCACCCCCCCGATGTTTTAATATGTGCTCTTTTTTCAATATACTGTGCAATGAGCAAAATTGTACGTTATATTTATACAACAAAGCTAGTCGCCATGGGTGTGAATGTTACTGAACCCTTATTAATTGAGTTCCCATATCTTGATTGTTGTGCCTGTTTCTGTTAGTTCCCTCAATTGATGTCTCGGCAGAATGTGTCGCTTTCGCCCCTTGTGAAGAGATGCTCTTTGCTTGGAGGCAGATCCATCAGGGTAAGTGTGCGTGTGTGGGTGACAATTATTTAAGTGTGCTGTGGCATCTCTAAATGTTGACACGCGTATCGCGTTATCACTAACATCACGTCTGCTGTCGGATAGGTTTTGGAACTGACGGGAAAAAATATCTGCACACACACACACACACACACACACACACACACACACACACACACCAAGAGATTAACAATTCGTTCTGTACTCGGGTTCTTTTGTTTTCAGTTATAAGGAAAATTACAGTTGTGGGTAAAAATGACTGCAGACATTAAAACATGTTATGGAAGTACTGTCCCTTGGTCCAGTCGCCCTATTTTTCCGTCTGTTGTGACAAGAAAATTGCACAACAGTAACCCAAAACAATAAACGAAAAATAATAATAGTTAAACACTTAAGAAGCGATCACACAAAGTGTGACGCCAAGGAATGTGTCAGTGCCTGCAGGCTTGCCATACCTGAACTACTCCTAAAAGGGGTGACCCAATTGACCCTCTAATTATTAATATGGCTCTTCCCATGGTTGTTCATCCACTCAAATAGACGTCAGTCATATTCTACCACCGTGAGACCATAGACTTATTGCTGGCTCGTTTGTAACATGTCATATTATGGGCGCAGTCCAGTATGTGTGTGAGTGAATATGAAGGCGTACAAGCAAGCGAACGAGAGCATGTATGCACGTGTGATGGAAGTGTAAACTGGAAATTGATATACCCGGCACGGCAAAGAAGACAAACGCCAAAGGAAACCTTGCTTTCTGGGTCCTTAACACGGCGCTACAGTTTGCCCCGACCCCTGTAGCAAGTTGTATCGGAGCCAGCAGGATGGCACGACACCCATCTCGCGTGTACTTTCCAGTCAGTGCTGCTGCAATTTGGGGGCTTTTTGTTGCTGTTCTTGTTATTGTTGTTGTTTCCAGACGTTTCAAGCATAGAATATTTGGAGACGATTTCACATGTGCAAGAACAGGGTTTGGGCTTGAGATAGCTCAGTGCAGCTATGCAGTCCATACCATGTCCAGTGTCATTTCTTTTCGCACGTGCCAACCGCCTTGGCGAAGTGGTCAGCGTTGTCGGACTAACAACTGGGAGGACGCGGTTTCGATTCCCATCAGAGGTGGTGTTTTTGTTTTGTTTTGTTGTTGTTGTTCTTTGTTGTTGTTTTTTCTGCCTGTGATCTGGATCTTTCCAGGCCTGAGTGTGCTTTGGACTCAAATGGGAAGACTGGGACCACAAGGTCTAGGGTTATCCACTTCAGTGATGGGTCTTTGGTTGAGTTGCTCAAGATTTTCTGACCCATACTGCAGGTGTTTGTATCTCTCCGCCTGGTTGATACCGGTGTATATTAGGGACTACAGCCTTGCCAAGTAGTTTCAAACCTTAATGGACCCCCCACCCCCACCCCACCCCCTTCCACAGCAGAGCCTTTTTCACCCCCACGAAATATAGGAAACAAAAAGTTCCAAATTCCGGGGCACACACACACACAAAAAATATTTGTGCGTGCGTTTGTTCCTATCGTAGGTGAACATTTATAACATTACTTTTGTGCCTGTACCATTTGTTTGTCTTGTCGGTTCCGGGTGTATGAATTCCCTGGTTTTTAACCTTGCAGTGTCTTTCGTTTGTGTTATTTACATAACCATGCTCCCTTCTCCTGTGTTTTGTAAGAGAAATAAACCATTTTATATGGTGACCATTTCTGGTGTTGGAGATTTGATTCTTGTCTGTCTGACATTCCGCCCAGTACACTGCGCGCTTAAGCAATACTATTGTGCTTATGAACATGAACGGGTTGCAGTCAACACAAAATTACGAATATGCGATTTGTTTTATACTTTGCGGCAGATTATCCTTCCCCGTGTTCATATTCGTAACAACTTGTGTGTCTATGGAATATTAGTCATTAAATGATGCCCTGCCAGGTTTTGCATTCATGATCTTTTGAAACCTGGTGTTTCAATAAATGAATAAAAGTGTTCAAAATATGCTCGCATGAGCGCACATCATCTTGCAACCTCGTATTTCATCTTCTTCTCTTCTTCTTCTTCGTTCGTGGGCTGCAAGTCCCGCTTTCATTCGTTCAGAGTGGGCTTTCACGTTTATGAGCGTTTTTACCCCGCCATGTTGGCAGCCATACTCCGTTTTCGGGGGTATGCATGCAGGGTATGATCCTGCTTTCATAACCCACAGAACGCTGACATGGATTACAGGATCTTTAACGTGCGTATTTGATCTTCTGCTTGTGTATACACACGAAGGGGGTTCAGGCGCAAGTAGGTCTGCTCATCTGTTGACCTGGGAGATCGGGAAAATCTCTACCCTTTACCCACCAGGCGCCGTCACCGAGATTCGAACCCGAAACCCTCAGATTTAAAGTCCAACGCTTTAACCACTCGGCTGTTGCGCCCATCGCATTCGTGATCTTTTAACATCTAGTGTTTCATTTAAAATGTACCCAAAATATGCTCGCATGAGCGCGCATCATCATGCAACCGGGTATTTGTTACCATGCAAGGGTAAGAGTCGCAACTGAGCCTAAAATTATTGCGTGGGATGAGAAAAGCGTATGTAGAATAATCATCAATCGGGTGAACACCTTTGTCACCACTCGACGAATGGAAGTCCGTCACTTTCAGTTCACAAGGCAAGCCTTAGTTCCAACTGGTACCAATCTTTACATCTTTTCCAAGACGAATCCCTCTGATCTGGATTTTGGGGGACGGAGAGGGGGGCGTGCTCTCGGTGTAGAAAGAAATATATTAGAAGGGTTCAAGGCCTGTAACAAAGCCAAGTAAGTCTGTGATGTAATAATGTTATAAATGCCGTGAATAAACGGCGTGGCACCATGAACAGGTACTTTCTTAACTTCGTTTCTCATCTGTCCTTTGTTGACCCAACGAACTCTTTGCCAAAAATTGTTTCCTTGATGTGAGAGTGGGGGAAAAACTGAGAGATTCTCATCACGGCGAGCTCTCTCTCTCTCTTTCACACACACACACACACACACACACACACACACACACATTAACTATTTTCCACCCACCCACCTTCACACACAGACATACATACACACATATGCGCTCACGCTTATTTTACCGGTCGGGTCACTGGTACAGAGACGACCAGAGCCGTGAGAACTTGAGAAATAAAAATGAAATAAGGCAGTGTGCTGTTCTTATCTGCCCTTGCGATTCCAGTATGTACAGGATACGCTTGTATGCACGTACACACATACGCGTGCATTCACACACACTCTAACACACGCGCGCGCGCGCGCGCACGTATTTTCAGGCTGACACCCCGGGTGAGCTGAGATTCAACGACAAAGCCCTCAGAGTCAAGTTGTTCGATGCTGGGGTCTTGAGGTTTTCCATTGGTGAAGCTTTCGGCTGACGCAGCGAAAAAATTCGGGCATTTCATCACGAGATACCCGTGCAATACGCGGGTTAAGGGTTTGTAAGCTCACACAAGCTCACATTGCACAGACCATTTGGAAAGGAGCGGTGTTGTGGTGTGAAAGGAAGATTTTATCGAAAAATGGGGTAGTTGTGGTGCAGATGAAACACATTCAGACGACGATTCTCAAATTGAAACGGACTCCAAGATAGAATTCTCATCATTTTGGATTACTCAAAACAAAAAGAAAGAACATTGTGAAATCAATATTCTTCAGCTTCGTTATTTACACAGTGAACAGTTTACTTTTTTAACAAGGTGTGGAAAATTCAAAGCGAGTGAGTTGCGTAGTCATCAGGCTGAACGACCTGTGTGCGCGTATTTCGAAAACATGATAGAACTTGTGCTGTTACATGCAAGAACCTACTCCCTCGCCTGTTATCAGACACGGTTTGTGGAGTGGGAAACACGCACACAGGACTAGTCGTTCAAGGATGGTGTTCAAAATGTCTTCCGTCAAAGAAGAGGCCTCGTTGAGAAGCGTTATACAAAAAAAAAAAAAAAAATTTTAAAAAAGTGCATGTAGTGGATTTTCAAATCAAAAAGAATCTTGACTGATTGATTGATTGATGTGGATACTTATATAGCGCCTATCCTCGGTCAGAGACCAAGCTCTAAGCGCTTTACATACACGGGGACATTTGCACCACAGGCTGCCTACCTGGGTAGAGCCGACTGACGGCTGACACTGGGCGCCGGCTCATCATTCGTTTCATCTTACCACGTGGAAGAAAGGTAAGGTTTCTTCTCACCACCACCCTCCCTCTGTACCCCCTTATCGCCACTCCAGTACACCCAGTTCTCACCCGTTCTGTGTCGGCCAACATTTCTGTACGACATTTCGTAGACTCAGTTTCTCGGTGTCGTATGTTCTATTCCCAATGTTTTAGTGTTGCAGGCTGTTACAGAAACATCGGTAAATCTCTATTTAATGCAGTGGGATATCTCGGTACATATAAAGCGTGTGTGTGTGTTATGAGTGTGTGTGTGTGTTTTGTTTGTTGCCCACCACCTGTCATCGGAAAGTTGCATTGTGTTGGGAGCACACACGTGCATCGCTGGATGTTCAGTTCATCTGATGTGTTCCGAACCCCCTTTGTTCTTGTTCAGATCATAAATCTTTTTCCCCCCAAGCCCTTCTCTCCTTCCCCGCTATCCCCCCTCCCCCCCCACCGACACACACACACCTTACCCCCCCCCCTCCTCCCCAACACACACACAGGGGAAGTAACTATTGTCTAGGATCTGAATATCAGGAAGAGTACCTGTTACTTATATAGATTTTTTTTTTTTTTTTTTTTTTTGGTATGCGTATGGGATGGGACGCCACTCTCCCTGATCTTCCAATACATCATTACTTCCCCTGATACTTTTTCGTCGCAGCAGCAGCAGCTGCTCAGGGCAGTTGTATTTGTTTAACGGCCAGTTGGCAATATGCCCTTGAAGTCAAGTTAAGAATGGGGGTCCGTCGGAAATCTTTCCTCCGGTGTCAGGACGGTAGCCGTATGCATTGCGAGATGGTTCACCGCTGTAGTCAACTTGCGGTAAAGGGGTAGTCAGTTGGAAATCGTAGTCCCAATTGGGTAGGTGGGGGTGGTAGACGGTCGGATTTCTTGTCTCAGCTGAAGTCGGTATAATCGCTGCTCAAGGAAAAACGGTTAGCTTTCATATTCCTATTCTAATCAAGTGGTCTAACGAGCATGCGGTTAACGTATCATTTACATAAGACCCTTAACAACTGCACACATTTTGGTATTTATCCAACTGATTTTGAACTAATTAGGAGTCTCTGCATATTTTTGCACAGGAAGAATTAAAGTGCAAATGTTAGGTATTCTGCTGAATATTTTCAGCCGAAAATTTGTTGTAATGCTGGGTGTTTTTTGGGGCGTTTTTTTGGTGTGGTTTTTTTTTTTTTTTTTTTGTTTTGTTTTGTTGTTGTTGTTTTTTTTTGGGGGGGGGTTGTTGTTGTTTTTTTAGGGTCTCTAGTTAGGAACAGTTGAAGTTACGAGTAAAAGCGTACTTATATTCGTCTTTTCTTCAAAAGAGTGCCAGCGTTCCTTGGTGTTCAATGTGTGACATTGTCCACAATTTTTGCCTGTTTGCCCTTCTTCATTATTTTCCCTCTGAATTAAATTTTCCTTTATTGCCACAGTAAAGTATTTTATAAATGTTTCAGGAGAACGTTTTTCTTTCCTTTGGCAGGTTCACTAAACTGTAAATTGTTTACTTTTTTAAATATCTCCAAGATTTTTGCCTGTTCTTTCCTTGTACCCTTGGCTGTGTTACTTCCCTTCCAGTTTGACGACTCTCTACGAGTGAGATACTCAGGCAGACGACATGGTTAAAATAGCTGTGTGCGATATTAGAAGGAGGTTGCAGATGAGTTGAACAGTAACCTGTTTTCGCAAGTGAATACGACATTAAGGATTTATACTATGCATGCACGCATGCGTGTGTGTATGGGTGCGTGTGTGGTTTTCCGTGGATATACGTAACAATTTGTTTTGCTAAGAATTCCCATAGCAATGGCTGTGTGTCAGTATGAATTGCCATTTATGAATAGGTGGGTTGATAGTGCATGAGATTGTACGTGGAGTTGCATTGCGCAAGACTATGCCCTACATCACAATGATTCAATTATTCTATAACCGCCATCAGCACCATCATCATATTATTATCATTATTATAATTATCATCATCATCACATAGTCTGGAACTGTCAGACGGAGAGAGCAGCCACCTTTGACACCAGTGACGGGGCTACCCCCAGTGGACGTCCTGACTACTGAATCAGCGAGGAAAGAACAGTGGTGACCCCGTAACAGTGCCAGCCGTCATCGAGGCCAACTCTACACCACACGCTGCCTGTGCAAGACCGCTCTTCTCAACAGGTCAGTGGAGATACACATGGCAGTTCATTTGTTTCTGGTGGCATCACCATTCAACAGAACGGACAGCCTGGGGGGGGGGGGATGGAGGGGTTCTTAGTGGTTGTGATAATTTGTCAGTGTAAACTCCCAGAAGACAATTCCAAGATGGCCTCTGTTGTTGTTGTTTTTATTATGATATGGATACTTATATAGCGGCTGTCTTCAGGCAGAGACCAAGCTCTGTGCGCTTTACAAACACTTTGAGTCATTTGCACAACATGTTGCCTACCCGGATAGATCCGACTGACAGCTGCTATTCGGGAGGCTCATCATTTGTTTCCGGGAGTCATTCAATCGGGTTTCAGTCACGCACACACACACTAAAAGACATGTCAACATTTTCACATGTACGACCGTTTCGTTTATTTACCCTGTCATGCAGGCAGCCATACCCCGTTTTCAAGGGTGTGCATGTTGAGTATTACCCACCGAACACTGACATGAGCTACAGGATCTTCTGCGTGTGTATGCACATGTTTGGTTCACGTGTGTGTTTACACATAACGTTTCGTAACGCTTCGCGATTATAGGGTAGGTATGCTTGATTGCGAACAACGTGTAACTGCGAACAATTCATGTACCACCCCACTTGAAGCGCTCTCACCACAATCTCACAATTTAACGTCTGCTTCGACATCTGATACCTTAATGAATATCCAATTTCAAGAACCAGTGAAACATCAGCTATTTCCTCGCTCTTCTTTTCGCGCACCACTGCCGACCAAGTTCACAAAAGTGCTCAAAATCCTAAATCTAGGGAAACGAGTAGTTGTGCTTGGAGTGCATATGTTGAACAAATTGTGCATTTCCAGTGCTGGGAAAGCATGAAGGTGACAAACCAGAAAGTCAGTTTTGACAGTAATTTCCAAAAGTGTCGCTTGCAATAAGACTATGGGATATTCTGACTTGTCTATTTGCAAACGATGCTGCACAGTTACCGAACGCTCTCAGAAGGGTGTGTGTGTGTGTGATCAAAACCAACAATACAACAGTCTTGTGCGATGTTCCAATATGTTATATCGGATTTCAAGACCTGCTTCTGTTTCAATTGTCCACATGTATCCAAACCCATCGTTCGCAATTAGACTTGCCGTTCGCGTTCACCCTCAGACGCCCCTGTTATTTCAACCGTTGATGAAACGTTGGAAAGGAGTGGATAACTTTTCCTGGTGCAACCAATCGGAGAAAGCCTTCAAAAGCAGAAGAGCTTTGACGATCGTACGACCTGTTATCTGTACAATATGCACGCTTAGCTGGTCACTTCGACAGGATCATTCGCAGTTAGGCCTACATTATTTAAAGGAGGCGAAGGAAGCACTTGGTTTCATTCAGATTTATTTGAGCAAAGGCTTTGTCGCTTACTTTAAAATGTCTGTGACCGACCATTAACCGATTTACTTGCGCGCGCACACACACACACACGCCCGCCTAAAATTAGGATTCACCATTACATTTAGTACACACAACACATTTGATAACACCATATCTCCCCCACAGTTCTTTCGATTTCTATGTAGCTTTGTTTATGGGCGTGCGTATTCAAGGAATCCAACAATGAGAAGTTTCTTTGTTGGTTGGTCTGTTTTTGTTTTGTTGTAATTCCGATCGATGTGGGCTGTTTAATATGGCATTTTTCCGTATACAGCGGCTTCTTTCCGATCGTTAGCAAAATTGATTTTTGACAGATATGCAAGCACTTGTAACCACCCACCACCACCCCCATCCCGCCACCCCGTGTTATCGGTTTTATTCAGCTGGAATCATGCGTGAGCCATGAAGGTTTACACACACACAGAGCAAATTTCAATTAAAAAAAAAGAGAAAAACCTGTTTCCCACCAGTAATTTCATCTTTAAAGAATGTTCATACAGTCTTCTTTGCTTTTTCTAAAAATATGTTTATGTATTTGTGTAATAAAATGTATTTTATTCCATGTGTTGAATTATTCTAATCTATTTGCTATGCAGGGATGAAGCAAACCAGAACAAGCCTCCCGAGCACACGCCACCAGAATGGAATGGACACCAACAGCTGTGACCCAGGACACAGGGGAGGCCTCCAGACAGCCATCACGTGGACACAGATGGAACCTTCAGAGAAAACGATTCCGATGGTTATGTTGCACAGATTTCAGCCAGTCATCACGTTACCACCTTGACAATGGCCTGTTGCTGGTGTATATATAGTATACATGTTAGTGTCGTTTGTCCATGGAAGTTGGCTCACTGTAGAAACATACAGTGTGTATGGACTTTCAATCTGAGGGTCCCGGGTTCGAATCACGGTAACGGCGCCTGGTGGGTGAAGGGTGGAGATTTTTCCGATCTCCCAGGTCAACATATGTGCAGACCTGCTAGTGCCTGAACCCCCTTCGTGTGTATAAGCACGCAGAAGATCAAATACGCACGTTAAAGATCCTGTAACCCATGTTAGTGATCGGTGGGTTATGGAGACACGAAAATACCCAGCATGCATGAACCACGACAGAGTCATCGGCAAGTCGATGTTGGTCGTGCAACGGAAAGAAAAAGAAGAAGAAGAAGAGTGACCAGGACGCAGTGTCTGTGGTAGCTATGGTGTCGGGAATGGAGTAGAAACCAAACTTTGAAAAGGGGGAAAGGTCCTTTTAAGTCCATAGGGACAGTCAATTCATGTTTCAGTGTGTCTAGGGATCGACATAGGGACAGTCAATTCATGTTTCAGTGTGTCTGGGGCGGGTCCAAATCCTGTCCTCCCACCACTTTTAATTTTCCCCAGCCGAATTCACACCTGGATGGTGCGGTGAAAATCAGAGTAAAGGCCCTTCATTTGCCAGTTACTATTCCATTATTTGATTTTGTCCCTGCTGTGGATATCGTTTCAATGCATGCTTGCACACAGGACCCGAGTTTACCGTCTCGTTTGGAATACTTGTACCCAGACCCCGTTTAGGCCTTGTGGAGATGGAACATTCGTGATCCAGGCGAGAATGGAACCTGGGAGCTGCCATGTTCTAATTGTCGAATATGTGCTGCACATGAGTGCACTATCAGCATGTGTAGTCTGTCAGTGAAGATGTGCTGGGGAGAGGAAAGGTAAAACATATACATAACCAGTTTCTTAATAATAAAAATGGCACTGCTTCAGTACATGTACAGAACAGTGCCCTTACTGGAAGACGAGGAATTTTCTCAATTAGAATCAAGACCGTCCTCATCCATTCCACGTTCAGTTTATTTTTCCACACCATCTCTCATGATAAAGAACACGAAATCGCACTTACGAAAACAAAAGCTCACCGACAACACTCAAGTCGTGGAAACGAGTGATTTAGCATAAAAACAAAGGAAAAATCACGCACACTATCTCCCGTACTAAAGCATTGTCGGTGAGCTTTTGCACCATGAAGTCCACGATCCTTCGACCCAGATTTGAAAAAAAAAAAATAGTGGCCAATCGCAACATCTGGTGCAAGGCCTCCAGTCAATCCCTTTGGTCAACTTTTCATAAGAGCACATAAACCCTGCACATCGATCAGTCATGCTGGAAACCCACAGCATCTTTCCCCAGACGCCAACCCTGAATTCCCGCATTTCCATTTATTGCAATATTGGTAACCAAAATTGTAATCTGAACGTGTATTCAATCTAAGTTACAATCATGGATAACACTTTTGTTGCGACAATACACTTTCACATGTGAAATAAAGGCTTGGTTCCAAACGACAAACTGTTTTCAGACTGATCATTGATTCTGCTCTAAAAATACCAATGTGTTGTGACCTGTTTTGACAGTCACGTTCTCTGGATACTTTTGCAGCAAACTGAACTGCCTTTTTCCTACGCTAATCACGACAGATCTGTTTCTTGGTAATAACAACGCCCAAAGTGGACCAGAGGTCTGGACATAACATGAGGAAATACAAACATAATTACTGCATGAAAACTGGAGAACATCCGACGTCAGTTTCGGCCGGATGCGGTGGACTTTGACCTCAACGTGGGGTCGGGCGACGGACTGCAGCAAAGCAGACATTTTAACATGGCAACTGGAACGCAGAAGGTAAGTAAACATGAGGGAAATACAGGCTTAGTGACTGGACATCAGCATGGGGGAATACAGATATAATCACTGAACGAAAACTGGACATCAACATGAGGGAATACAGACATAATCATCGTGTGTTAACTGGACACCAACATGGGAGAACACAGACCTAATCATCGTGTGTTAACTGGACAGCATGGCGAAATAGAGACCTAATCACTGGACATCAACATGAGGGAATACAGACATAATCGCTGCATAAATACTGAACATTAACAACAGGGAATATACAGTCCTCGTCAATGCATGAAAACGGACTGGAGCTAAACCCTGCCGAACAAGCCTGCAGAGTCCTGAAGCACCAAACCACAATGTTCCCTAGCACTGACATAGATGATCAAGAGTGTATACATGCCGTATCTGTGTGTGTGAACACGTGAGCAAGTGCACGCGTTCGCTAATGGATAACAATTTTCATGTTTGGTTTTGGGGGCGTTTTTGGCAGAAATAGGCTTTCTTTCACAGTTCTCTCCCTCTTGATACAGTTTTATAAATGATATATTGATAATTTGATAGCGTCTGTCAAAGTTGAATAGTTTGCCATCAATAATAACACCAGAATAGTTGGACATCAGTAATAAATCCTGAATAATATGGAATCAGTAATAATGTATAGTTGGGTATCAGTTATTAACACGAAATGGACAATTACAAATCATGAATAGTAGGACATCATAAATCCAGAATAGCTGGCCATCAGCAATAACTCTTCAATACATTGTCAGTAGTAACTCCTAAATACTTCGCTATCAATGATAAACCATTATTATTTGGACATCATTAATAAATCCTCAATAGTTGGTCATCAATATTAAACCCTGGTTAGTTGGACATCAGTCACAAATCCTCAACAGCTGGCCATCAGTAACGACTCCGAAATAACTTAAAATCGGGAATTTTTCCTGTATAGTTGCAATAACTCCTCAATAGTTGGCTATCGGCAATATACTCTAGATGGTTGGCTGTCAGTTCTAAATATGAATAGCTGGACATCAGTAAGTCCAAAATAGACATCAATACTAACACCAGAATCGTTGGACGACAGTAATAATTCCTGCATAGTTGGACAGTCCATAATAAATCATGAAGAGTTCAAATCAAATTATGGAGCTTAGAGCCAATTATGAAGAGTTGCTCACTAATAAACTGATTGCGTCCATCAATAATAAATACTGAATAGTCGGGTCATTAAAGGTAACTGCTTAATAGTTGATAATTTGCAATAAATCCTAATAGTTCGCTACCAATATTAAATACTGAAACGTTGGCCATCAGGAATAACCGAGATGGTAGCCATTGATAACTCCCATCATTAATAAATCCTTAACAGTTCCCTATCAGACATAAATCAATAATAGGCTATCTGTAATGATTACTGAACAGCAGGCTATCGGCAAGAAATCCTGGATTACTGGCCATCAGCAACAGCTTCTGAATAAACCATCAACAACCTCTGAAGAGTATGCCATACACAACAGCCCCGTAACAACAGACCGTCGGCAAATCTTTGATAGGCCATGCATATCTGTTCCTTTCTTGGCCACCAACAAGTCCTCAATACGCTGTAACGTTTCCTTAACATGCCACACACGTTCCCTAATAGGCCCCCCTCAACTGCTCCTTTATAATACGCCATACAAAATCGTTCCTTAATTATATGCTTTTCACAAACCTTTCTTATTAAGCCTTTCGCGGCTGTTCTTCAGCAACAGGCTGTCCACAACTTTTCCTCAATAACATGCCATCTTTAACTGCTCTTCAATGTTGAATTCCATAACCACTGTCTATAACTGTTCCTTAACGACAGGCTGTCCACAACTGCTTAGGAATAGGCGATCCACAACTTCCCTTCAATAACATGCCATCCACAACCAATCCTTGATAACAGGTCATCCACGAGTACTTACGATTAGAATATCGACAACTCATTAATAATAGACCATCCACAACTACCCCTTAATAACAGGCTATGCTTTACTGCTCCTCTACATGCCATCCACCACTGATCCTTAATAATGCGCCACCGACAAATGTTCTTGAATTATAGTTCATCCAAAACTGCTCCTCGGTAGGCCATCAATAATTGCTGCATAGTATGCCTCCCACCACTGTCCCTAACAGGTTATCCACAAACAGCTGTGCGATAATACGCTATCCATTTCTGTGCTTTAATAATAGACCATCCACATCTGTTCTTTGATAACAGGCCATCCACACCTGTTATTTAACAATAGGACATCCGCAATTGCTCATTAACAGACCATCGTGAACTACTGCTAAACTGCTCTGCTGCATAACAGGACACCTATATCTTAACACGCCGTCCACAACTGCTCCTTAATAAACCAAAGAAACCGTCCCTGAATAATCTGACATTGGCAGCTGCTAACGAATTAGGGAATGTAAGCCATGTGCCAAACAAACTTGTATCTCAAATACTCGGTCATCAGCAACTCCTTTTCAGATGGCCATTAGCTGCTTTGTAACAGGCAATCATCACCACTATCAAGACTATCTGCCACGCTGACTTGTTTGAATCTATAGACCACAATCTTTATTAATGGGTACGGATAATCGACAATACAGAATACGTATCAAAAAAGAACATGAATTAAACCACCTTTTGCACAACTGAACAGTGGAGTCATTACCCTCTCCCTCCACCAGTCCTTCACACACACACACACACACACACGCGTGCGCGCGCCACCACCACCACCACCACAACTGTCCTTCACAGTATCATGCTTTGAGGAGTGAAAGGGGTGGCAACCCAGCTTCTCCAGGTCAGAAACACAGCTCTCACCTCAGCTGCCGGAAGCAAGCATCGTGCCACGGAGACGCAGCTCAGAGGTTGATGAGATCCTCCGACGTAGTATGACAGATCTCTTGTGGCATCACGCCGAGCCGTCAGAACAGTGAGAGGGAAGACACGTCATCTTTTCAACACCCAGGACGTCAACCAGACTGGTACAGCAAGCCTGGCAAGACCAGCGTTCTTTCAGGCACATTCGTCCCATCTGGAAGAAACAAAGTTGCAAGTGGGTTATGCATACAACATTCCACAACACACAATACAGAGAAAGGGGCAGAGAGACGAAGTAAAAGATGATTGTTTTTTTCAAGGAAAACAGTGGCAAAGTAAGTCGAATAAAACCCTGAACCCTGCAGTATGTCAACTTCATCCTCAGCTTTGTCAACTGGTACCTCCAACAAGTAAGACGGGGGGGGGGGGGGGGAGTTCGTCTGGAGATGCTTAAAAAGTTCCACCATGGACTTGTCTCCTTTAACTCTGCCGACCGAGCCTATCAAACAGCAGGCTGAGTGCCAGAAAAAACAACACCTGCAACTACGACATCCCTGCCTGCGAGATACAGTACAGACAAATGTTCATTATCCCCCCCCCCCACACACACACACACACACACACTCCCGCGTCATCCCCCGAGAGGTTGTCGCAGCCGAGTCCTTGGACTGCTTCAAGTCCAGACTGGTCTTCTGCCTCTGACTCAACCACCCCTCCCCCAAACCATTTTGGTTTTTTTAAGCTGCCCCCATCCAGCCGCCTCCTGCAGTCTCTCACTAACAACAGTTTCATCAGCATATTGACGTTGATCGTCACGTGGAAGAATATGATGTTCATGCGTTTGAGTACTGGCAGGGAAATGAGACAGTGCTTGCTCCATGCATAATCTTAAGAGATCCGTGGGCTCTTCCCCCTCTGTCTCCCTCTCTGCAGTTAGTTAAGTGCAAATCTCGCTGTATCTGAGAGCGTGCATGCACACGGACGTGTGTTCCCGTGTATGAGTGCGTGCGCGAACGCGTACGCATATGCGCATATGTATGTGAGTATCTATCCACGCATGCGAGTGCGTTTCACACACTGTGCGGGCGCACTGTTCAACAGTGATTCACGTCACACACAAATGAACGTCAACTTAATTTCATACAGCTACAGATTTAACTCATGTCCATTCGGAATCACTGCCATTGACGCCATGAACAAGGACAATGTCATTACAACCCTAAAATTACACAAATAATCATGCTTCATCTGGCACCGGCTTACTTCAAATCAAATCACATAGCATCTATCGCAGCCGACCGCAAAGGAGATATTTCGAAGAGAACACAATGTTAAAAGATCAGTTATCGAAACTACTGGCTACTCGATCCTCTTGCTATAGCACATACGTTTTAATGGATAAATAGAACACAGGGAAATAATCAGATTGCGGTGAAAAGAATAATACCTCGAAACGCACTTTGCCCCCTTTTTGGGGACTGGTTTTGCGCCCGTTCTCTTTTTCTCTAAAGTTAAACTAATAAATAAACGTTGCGTTACTAACGCATCACCTTCAGCGAACGAACGGACGAAAAACTCAATTATCCATGTAATTTTTTGTTTTAACGGACAAAGGCGGGACGGAGCGGAAGAAGGTAGATATGAAGAGAAAAAGAGGGGGGGGGGTGTTCTACAGCGGCAAATTAATGCACACTTCCGCAGCAGGGTCCCCAAGCCATCCCAAGGTATTTGTCACATCTTGCCAGCCCAGCCATCCTGGTCATCAACGTTTCTCACAGTCGATCGATCGATAACGGTGCCCTGTGGCCTTTTCTCCGGATGGCCGAGCCCTGATTGAATTCTACCTCCATCACCAACGTGCCCTAGACACTATGACCCCGAACCCACCCTTCCACCCACCTTTCGACTGTCCGTTCCAGGCACCCTTGCCCCTTATATTTCAACGTCACTGTCCCCCGCTTCTCTAACAAGCAGAACTACACACAGCTCCTTTGAGACTTTCTACCAGCACGCACCACACCTCCCTCCCTCTCTCTCTCTCTCTCTCTCTCTCTCTCCCTCTCTCTCTCTCTCTCTCTCTCTCTCTCTCTTTCTCTTTGGCATTACTTCGTAAAACGGATATAATGTATTTTTGCTGTCTGTATTTATGCTTATTTGTTCATGTATTTTCGTTGAGTTATGTCTACGTATACTCCTTCACTTGGGGCTGTGGCCCGATTGTGAATAAACAATTCCATTTCTCTCTGTTTCTGTCTGTTTTGTCGCTCTCTCTTCACGAGTTGATAATCTCGATAGCAAAATTTATATCAGAAGCTGAGAAATATACAAAAAGCACAACACGCGTAACTGCGTGGTCTGATAGGTTTGACAATTTTCTTCTGTAGCCAGTGCCGGTTGAAGATCCGCAGTTTGTTGTGAGTGGAAATGTTAAAGCAGTCCTCTTGTACGGCTCTGAAACATGGCGAACCACCAAGACGAACACCAACAAACTACAGGCCTTCGTCAATAGATGCCTACGCCATATTTTAAACATCAGATAGCCAGAGACCATATTGAACGCCTGCCTCTGAAATAGTGCCCATCAGTGAGGAGATCAGGAGGAGGAAATGGGGCTGGATAGGCCACACCCTGCACAAGCCTCCAGACGACACCACAAGACAAGGCACTTGAATGGAACCCCCAAGGAAAGAGGAGAGCAGGCAGACCAAAGCAGACCTGGAGAAGAAGCACGGAGGATGAGATGAAGGCAGCCGGATGGACGTGGACCCAGTTGAAGAGGACAGCCAGAAACCCAGTCCGCTGGAGGAGTGCTGTAGCAGCCCTGTGCTCCACAAGGATTCAAGAGGCGTAAGTCAAGTAGCCAGTGTTGGAATAAGTTGCATGGTGCACTGATAGATAAATGAACGGAGTTATGTGTTTGGTGGCCTATTGGTTACCATCATTGTTCTTCAAAGAAGGAACTTTGTTTTGTTGCATTATTTGCTTTCACCATTTCATTCGTTTATTATAAGGGTTTGTTATAAAATGAAAGTATATTGATGCATTCACCAATGTCATAAGGACCTCATGGCCAATGACAAATTGTCAAAGCCTCTCTCTCTCTCTCTCTCTCTCTCTGTGTGTCCCTCTCTCTCTCTCTCTCTCTAACCCTTTCCTGTCCCTTTGCCCATTGGCTCTTCCCCTGTCCAGTCACGTCATTCACTGACACCCGGGCCATCAAACCAATTTTATGCTCAGTCCGCTCAGGGTGGTACGGGGGACTTTCATGGCAAGTGGAGACGGGCCAAGGGAGACGTTCCGTGGCGAGCGGTGCACAGACCTCACTAGTCCAGAAATGATGGCAAGCATTCATATCAGGTGAAGGAAGTAAAAATAATCACATGCTATGAAGCGTAGTCGGCAAATATCCACATTTTCCCCCTCAAGACGGAATGAGTAAGCTTCACAACAAAGCGTGGATGATCATTCCACCAGTCACAAGAGGGGTCAAGGGGAAGAAATGTGGATCTGGCCGCGTACTCTTCAAGGCACCCGCACCACCGCTACGCCCAGTAATTCCGAGAGCCAACTTTTTATGTGTATCCATCTTCCCCCGTCTTAAATGATGAGTCCTTAATCACTCCCAACTTCATCTCCCCCATTCTTCTCTGCATGGACTCCATGGGTTTTTGTGACTGCAGTCAATCATCCCATGGCGTGGCACATTTTTTTAACGTGCAAATGTTAATATCCCCTTTCACTTCACTGGTTTAAAGAGGCAATATTTTTTTTCTGGAACTACGGGCTACACTTTTTCATGGAGTTGTGAAAAATGTTTCCTGTTCCACTTCGTGAGAAAGCGAAAGGTGGGAGGGGGAGCGGGAGGACGATGGGGAGGGGGGAGGGGCGAGCAGTTAAAAAGGCCTTTGCCATAACAGAAGAACAGTTTCACTCGTGCGTGAAAATCGATTTCGTAGCTAACTTTTTCAAAATGAATTCATATATATATATATATATATATATATATATATAGTGGGAAAGACTTGCTACTGTCACCTTACGTTCCCATTCAATCCCTCCACAATTTTTCCCATACACTTTTCCTTCGTCCAATATCAAGACATGTGGAAAATAAATCGAAATTGTATAATCATTTTCTTGACATTTGTGGCATTATCCATACATTTACTAAAAATCAAGTAGTTTTATCTTGAGTTAAGCTCGAATAGGCAAAGGATGGGGACCATTAGGGGTAGCCTTTCCTACAGAAGTCGTGTTGAATTACCTGGCATACACCACCAGTGTGAGAAACATAGGAAATGAAATAAAACAAAACAAAATAATACATCAATAGCATTCGGAATCGTGAAAATTTGATGTGTCGCTCAGTCAGCCAGGACCTGAGGGGTACGAAAATCCGAAAATCCGCGTTCTTCCCCTCCTCGTAGGCTTCCCTCATTTCTTCCCCGTATACCCCACACCCCGCCTTTTCCACCTACACCCCTCCCCTCTCCCAGTGCGTGCACATTTCAAAAGTAATATAATTCAAAAAGTAATCAACAGAAAAAAAGCTAAATAAATAAATATGTCTTCTGCTGTCACTCACCCATCAGGAGACGACACGACACATGCAGAGATGTCATTGACCGAGGAGAAGTCGGACCTGGGCGCAGAAACCAACCTTCCAAGGAGAAAAGATGTCAGTTTGTCAACATATTATCTCGGAAACAAAGACAACTACGAATATCTCCAAAGCCAAAAGACCAGCGAAAATGAAAAGCGTCCAAACGTCAAGTCCCAGTGGCACAAATGTGATGTTGAAACAGCTCACCTAAGTTTTCGTGTGCAGAATACGTGCAATGGGAGAAATGGGTGCGAAAGTTATGAGCATTACCTCCCCTCCCGTCCAAGCCAACTCTTCCCACCCCCACACCCGATGACCTCCCATCACTCTCTCTCTCTCTCTCTCTCTCTCTCTCTGGGGGCTGAGTGTAAAAAAGCATGATTAACATCTATCTATATATCTGTCTATTGTATTTTATGCATTTGGTTGATGGTAATCTCTCATACAAGCAAAATGAACATATGTATATGACTGGTATATTTCACCCCTTGTGAAGGGGGTATGACCATTCTGTACCTCAGTCCTCTCTCTGTCTCTGTCTGTCTCTGTCTCTTCTCGCGAGCACCGCGTCTTGGGAGTCATAACTGATGAAGAATTGAAATGGCAAGCTCACATTGATTCCGTCTGTAAAATGTTGGCACGCAGTCTGTTTTTACTCAATCAGCTCAAACCTTACACAGACAGTGAAGCTCGCAAAATGTTCTTCCATGCTCACTGTCTTTGTCACGTCAACTATGCATCTGTTGCCTGGAGCTGTGCTGCAGATGTTCATCTTAAGAAACTAGATTCTCTCCACAAGAGAGCAGCCAGATAAATTCTACCAAATCACTCACTGTCAACTTAAGAAAAACAAGCCAGATTAAATATCCTTCCACTTCAAAAACAGCTAGAATTCAACAAAGCATTACTCATGTACAAAACGCACAATAACTTCGCACTACAATGTCTAAAACACCTGCTTACACGAGCCTCATGCCGATACGGCTCTAACAAATACATTTTACCACGTAGGCGGATTGATATTTTCAAAACAAGTTTTGCATTTTCGGGTGCATCCCTGTGGAACTCCCTTCATTTGCACATACAAACGGGCAGTTCTCTACCTATTTTCAAATCAAGTCTGCATGAATATTTTCACCCCCTCCATCAGTAAATAATTCTGATCTTTGAATTACTGTAAGCAGTAACAAAGAGGTCAGTTATGTCCCATTCATTGTATCAGTTATTGTTGCTGTTGTTCTTTTTCTTGCTTTCTCATTTCATCTTGTTTTGTTTGTTGCACTTGCCACACGTAGATTGCAGAGGCAATGATAATACTGTACCTTTTGAACACCCGGATGTTTTTGGAACTTGAATACTGATGACCTCTCTCTCTCTCTCTCTCTCCTATCCATCTGTCAATCTTAGTGTGTGTGGGGGGGGCGAGGGGGGGCGGGGGGTCAGTGTGTGTGCGCGCGTGTTCATGTGTGTGCGTGTGTGCGCGCTCGCGCGTGTGGTTGTGTGTATGTATGTGTGTGCGTGGGATTGTGTGTGTGGGGGTGGGGAGTTGTTTTCTTCATTATGTATGTCCTTCTGCAAGATTACATTTTCCCTTCATTTTCCCTTCATTTATGTGTGTGCTGTTTGTATTAGATGTAGATTAGCAAAGACAGATTGGAAGAATAGGCTATGCCTAAAATCTTAATCCTTGAATAAAAACGATTTGAGTTTTGTGCTCTGAGTTCTCTCTCTCTCTCTCTCTCTCTCTCCCTCTGTCTCTCTCTCTCTCCACCCTACTACTCCCCCCTACCACCCCCGCCCCTACCCCTATCAATGATGAGCTTGAAGCGGACACCGCTCAATCTTAAAGTGCGAATTGTTTGCCCGGGGTGACGAGTTGAGTTGGTGCACAAATGTTCACTGCACTCCGCTTGAATGCTGCTGATGTGCCAGACGTCCTTTGACCCAGACCTGGGTTAGTCACTGCCACGGGGGTACCCCTGGGAAAGTGACTGGTCTCAGAGTGAAGTGGCCAGACGCTTTGCAGTGAACGGGGGTGTCATCCACTCCGCTTTTCAACGGTTTCAGCGTCTGCACGCGTCAACTTGGGGTAGACGAAGGCTGCCGAGGTGACCGTATTCTGCTATACTGTAATGCGTTGAAATAAGATAAAGAAAATAAAAGTGCGCTGTGAAATTTTGAAAACAAAAATTGTATGTTTCGCTTACATGAAATGAAACAACGCAAGGACTTCTAGACCTCCTCCGACTCGCTGTGCTCTTGGGGGCCATTGCTGTCTGGAACATAAATCATCGCGATTTCTGTACATTTTCTGATATCCCAGGCTTCAAGTAGACTAAACAACAATAACAACAAAAAAGTGCTTTCTTCCATTTTTTTGCCGGCTGTAACAATTTTCCATCGTTTCTCTTAGTTATACATACAGTTCATAGATTTCAGAAACTGTACAGAAATTGTGATGATTTATGTTCCAGACAACAACAGTGGCCCTAAGAGCATATCGAGTCGCGAGGAGGTCTAAATGTCCTTGATGATGAATCATACGCAAAGTTAAGAGACAGAACCACGGCTGTAAAAGTGCTGATGTACACAGGGAGCCATCAAACATTTGGGAGGTGAGGAGACAGCGCCAGAGGCCACTGTGCACAGACATCAGTGAACACCACCGGGGACCCCAGCATCCATCAACTGGACCATTAGGTCCGATAGCTAACAGATCGTCAAACTCGACTCCATAACCAGAGACATAAAGGACCATGTCAGCGTGTGAACCCGTTACCCCGGAGATTACTTACTCTGTTCGAAATTTCTTACATCACACTTACTCTGTTCGAAATTTCTTACATCTCACTTACTCTGTTCGAAATTTCCCCTGTATACTTTATAACTTATGCATAAGGTTCATAGTCTAAGATTGTCGTTCGACATTACATCTATGATTCCCCAGGGAAGTTTCGCCAGACGCTGCAACAGCTTACAGATCTTCCACGTGGAAGGTGGAAGAATGGTTAAGACGCTCAGCTGCCAATATAGAGAATCCGTGTGGGTGTGGGTTCGAATCCCGCTATCGCCCTTTCTCCCAATTTTAACTGGAAAATCCAACTGAGCGTCTAACCATTGGAATGAAACGATAAACCGAGGTCCCGTTTGCAGCACACACTTGGCGCACTGAAAAAGAACCCATGGCAACGAGAGTGTTGTCCTCGGACAACATTCTGTAGAAAAAAAATACACTCTGATAGGTACACAAATACCTATATAAGCACGCTCGAATAAGCGTGTTGGGTTATGCTGCTGGTCTGGAATCTGCCAAGCAGATGTGGTGTAGCGTTTATAAATTTGTCCAAACGTACTGACGCCTCCTTGACAAACTGAAATTTAAATCCACGTGGGTAAAATGCCCCCGGAAAAAAAAGAGGGAGAATGCCACTTCTCTTTTTCATGTACGAATACCTCATCTTGCAGAACAATACACAACATAACCAGCCTGACACAATCGCGTGACAGTCCGTGGGAATTTCATTCCCACTTGGACTGAGCTGAAAAAGTACGGTATATTTCGTCCTTTTCTTCGTCACTATTTTTCTTTTCTTTTCTACTTTTTTTTTTTTTAATTGTTGGTGATTATTTGACCAGTATAAACTCTTGTGCTTTCTCTCAGTCAGGGTGAATGTGGTACTGGTAGTTGCGAGTGGTGTCAAATAAAACAAATTCAGTTCGTGTTGCTTTAGTCCAACCGAATGCAAAATAACTTTCAAGTTATGAAAGCAGATATATGTTGGTGCTTGCTAGTTTAACCCATCTCTTCGACAAGAAAAACATGCACGTACATACGCACACGCGCGCACACACACACACACACACACACACACACACACACACACACACACACTACTCTTACTCTCAAATAAAAAAAAAACACATCATAATTAACAGAGAAATATAATTCATCACAGTCAAAAAGATGAACAAATCCACTAAAATCAATCTCTCTCTCTCTCTCTCTCTCTCTCTCTCACTCACTCATTCACACACACACACACACACACACACACACACACACACGCACACAAACATGCACACACACAAGCATGCACACACGCACATATGCACACCCCCCCCCCTAGCCTCCCCTCCCCACACACACACACACACACACATACACACAAACAATGTGATAGAAAAGTGCAGCAAAAGGTTTCTCCAAACCATCCTGTATCAACAAAATGAAAAAGCACATGATATATTTTTTGGCTTCCACTTTTTTCAACTTCATGGGCAGTCCAACCAGGTACAAAAATGAAAGACTGTAAATCAGAAATAAAAAGGGACAAAATACAGAGCCGATTAAAAAAATGAGTACTCTGTGTCTAAAACCCCTTCGATGAAATTGCTGATTTATTGGCAACATGGTGAATCATTGTAAAAATCATATTTTTAATTTCTTTTCTCTGCAGTTTAGCAGTCTTTGTCGATTCCTTTTTCCTTCACAAACAAAATATCCTATAAGGTTTGGTCCAGACTTACAAGCATTTTGTTTGTTTGGTTTTTTTTGCTGAAAGTAAAGGTTATACAACCTTAACTGGACAAGATGTTAACTGTATTTGCAAACTTTTTTTTGTTTCTAATGCTTATTTGCTTTTTACTAAGGTTGTTACATATATATATTATATAAGTGCATACATTCATCATATATATATATATATATATATATATATAATATACATATACATACACACACATATATATCTTTATATATGTGTGTGTGTGTGTGTGTGTACACATATATATACAAAATTAATTCTTATCATATGGTTTTAACAAAGAAGAAACACACATGATGCATGACTTTTTTTAATCACCTCATTCTGAGTCTCTTCTAATAGTTGTCATAACTATCAGCATATCGCTTGAAATAAGGAAAAAGAGTGTTTATTAAAGCGCAACAGAGAGAGTGGTTATTGTTTCTGTCCCGTTTCCTGCATTCTCTCAATAGCATTATAGTTGTGCTCTTTTTATGTACACATTCGTTCTTCCCAATAAAACTGTTTCCCATCTCACTATATCTATACATTCATTCCTTAATTTCAGCTGAAAAGACTTAAGGTGGACCTGAAAATGTTCAGAATTATTGAAAACATACTCAGCAGCAGATCATCATTTCGTTTCTCTTTTTCCAATGATGATAAACCAAAAGCCATTAGTAAACCAGTCTAAACTTCTGATGTACAAGCACATCCAAGTCCATACAACAAATAATATTGATAGGTTTTTAAAATTCTACTTCAATTAATCAAGTACTGAGCAGCTGTATCAACACAAAATTCAAACCTTTACAAGAATCACTGCTCTCCATGCACAAAATGTGAAGGTCCACAGGGAAACTGACTTTTGAGAATTCATGGTGATGCATGAAGTGAGGTTCCAGCCAAAGCATTCAAATTGTCTCCTTTCATCTGAGCAATCTAGATATTAAACACAAATACAGGATGAATATCTTTCATGTCCTTTCTTTCTTTTTGTCAAGAAAACTCCATCAGCTCAAAATTCTAAATCAATTTTGTTTGATTTTTTATTCATACATGTACTAATTTTTTTTAATTTTTTTTTTATCAAGTTTTTAAGAAATTATCAGTTTTCAAAAGAAGTGCCCTTTTTTTTCTTCTTATACATTTTTCTTAGTATTTCCTCCCAAAGTATTCATTCAATAAATATACTTTACACACACACACACACAGAGAGAGAGAGAGCTCCCACTGTAACTTAATGGTTATTATTTGTTTGTTTGTTTTCTGGTTTGTTTTTCAAAACCCAGTGCCTTCATAACCTCTGGAAGACTGCCTGTGACTCATAGAAGCATTAAATCAATGATTTTAAAACAAATAACAAAAAAGTAACATTTAACATTTTTTGTCAAACATAAATGTCTGACACACACACAAAAAAAACTGTAATACAAATTAACTATTTAACACCCTCTGATTTTTTTTCTCTATTATTTTACTTATAGAAATTAGATTTTTAAATGCTATCTGATTTCTATTGCTCTAAGTTTACCACATGAAAAAAACCACTCCCAAAAAGCTGCTTTTGTTTTTAAACAGTACAAGAAAAAGATGCTGCCCTATTTCATTTATCAATATCTATCCATAAAGATATGGATAGAATAAAATAAAATGTGTCAAATCATCAGCAATCAAATATACACACACACAAAAGTTGCTAACTACCTAAGTGGAAAGCAAAAACGACAGCATACAAACACAAGAACATTCTACAATGCAAAACCATTTCCAGAAACTATATGTTACCATGAATGTATCATGAAAATTCTACAATGCAAAAATATTTTCACAGACTACATATATGTTAGTTTATAAGGTAAGTAGTTGAGCAATAATTTCTTGCAATCAATAATAAAAAAAAAAAAAATGCTGATAAATTCACATATTCAATTTTACAGGTCCTTTCCATACTGACCATGACCAATTTCTCACTGCAATCAAAATACATACCCACAGCACTATTCAAATGGGAATTAAAATACAAATACATATTCAACTACAGCTGCTTTCCAGAAATAAAAATACATGACATGGTATAAATGTTAGTAACTGTTCACAGTAAGAGAACTGTTTGTTGTAATGCACATTAAAACATCTGCATATTCCATGGGGCTGCCACTCATCACCATAAAAAAAAAACTCTGCTTATTTTTCAACTGCTGTACATATATTAGAAAACCAGCAACTTGAAAAATGACAAGAGATTAAAAATAAAGAATACCTCACTATCTGAAAAATTACAAAATAAATAAAAATGCAACAAATGATTTAAAAGAATCACTTCATCAACAACAAATAATCACTTTTTAAAAATTAAAAAATTCATTATCAAACAATTACAAAATAAACACACATGCAGCAAACACTTCTAACAAATTATTTGATTAACAATAATATCATTACAATTATGTAACCATATGATAGGCCGTTACATCAAGAGAAAAATTGGAGATGTATGTAAAATATTTATTTTATATATATTTCAATGTAATACCACAAACAGGAAGTGACCAGAACCACACAATAGCAGGTTCTTCATTCAGCCGAAGTACAGACAGCCAAGCTTCCTGTGCTTAACAGTCATGACTCTGCCAGTACATGTATCCCCCCAAAAAAAGTTCTGAGCAAGCAGGTTTTTTGTGTGTAGTATTTTTTTTTTCTTGTCTTACAATAGCAAGTGACTCAATCCCATACATTCCAACAGTTTCAGTTTTCACTTTCTCAAGGAGGCGTCACTGCATTCGGACAAATCCATACACGCTACACCACATCTGTTGAGCAGATGCCTGACCAGCAGCATAACCCAACGCGCTTAGTCAGGCCTTGAGTGCATGCTTACATATTTGTGTACCTATGAAAGGGGATTTCATTTTACGTAATTTCGCCAGAGGACAACACTCTTGTTGCCATGGGTTCTTTTTCAGTGCGCCAAGTGCGTGCTGCACACGGGACCTCGGTTTATCGTCTCATCCGAAAGACTAGACGCTCAGTTTGATTTTCCAGTCAAACTTAGGAGAAAGGGCGAGAGCGGGAATCGAACCCACACCCTCACGGACTCTCTGTATTGGCAGCTGAGCGTCTTAACCATTCTGCCACCTTCCTCCTTCCAACAACAGCAGAGTGCAAGTTTAAGACACACAGAACACACAAGCACTCTCCCCCTCTCTTTCCACCACTGAAAAATAATGATTCATTTGTCATTAATCTCTCTCTGTCTCCCTGTCTCTCTCTCTCATATCATGCTAAAGTTGAATTATGTACAAAAAAAATTAATAAAAATATCAATTATTTCATATATTCATATAGCTGCAACTGAAAATGAAATATGAATGCCAAAACTTAATGAGTATAACCTTATGTATAGCATCCAAAAAAAGAGAGCAAAAGTACAGGCTAAAGTAATATTATGCAACATCTTAATAACTGCACATACAATGAACATTAAATATGATTAAAGGAAAATATAAACTTGGAAAATTGCTGCAGCTGACATCCTTGAGTTACACTGTATGACTGCTAAAAATGATTTACTTTTAACCATGTGACATTTTCTTACGTATAATTTTGGTCATATCACAATTCACTGAGACCACCTCTTATAATGATGTTTTTTTAATATAGCCCAATGATGTCAAAAACATGAACACTGCATAAAACAAAGAAAACCTGGAGGTATGCCTTGTGCCTGTTTCTCCTGTTCCCTTGTCCTTTCCAATGCCATCAGTGACACTGCATGAAATATTGGTGTGCGCAAAATGGGATATCTATCAAGTCCTTCGCATGAGATGCTAAACCGAGGTCCTGTGCGCAGGATGCACTTAACACACATAAAAGAACCCATGGCAACAAAATGACTGTCACTGGCAAAACTCCGACAGCAAAACAAATGCCCTAGAAGACAGAATACAGATAAAAATAATGCATGGGAGATGCTGCACTGTCATGACATGCTCTCCCCAAGTGGGGGCGGAAGGGAGTGGCAGGGGGAAAGGGGTGTTTCCAGTACTTACATATATCGATCCAAAATCACATTTTTGCTCACCATCAGAAATAAGTGTTTCTCAAACCGAAAGTTGTATGTGTGAGACGGAACAACTCCATCAAAAGCAGCCCACATTGTTTGGTGTTTCATCATTTTATGATCAAAATACACATCTAAGTTTAAAACTGTCTAACATCAGGGGTATTACAAAAAGTTTGTTTAGACACATCAGCCAAAAAAAGGTCAAAAAGCACTCTCCCCATTAACAACTCCACTGCATCCTAAAATCAGATAAGCATGCAGACAGTTATTTTTATGTTTCTTTCGTTGTCCCACATTATTGTGTGTATGGGGGATGGGGGGGCAGGGTGTGAGGGTTGGGGGGTGTATGTGTTTTTAAAAGCATGTAGAATTTAACTCAAAACATAAAAACAACTCCCTCTTTATCAGTGCAACAGCATCCATGCTTTCATACAACTGTTCACTAACAAATCATTTCTTTAACTGACCACACAATTTCACAAGAACACAAATGTTGTACTGCACACTGTGAGACAACTGGCGACAAAGGATGTTTCAAATCCTATCAAATCAAAAGACAAAATGCAGAACCTAAAACTCTAATCTATACAAGTCAATAAACCAGCATCGGTGTCATTTAAGCCAATAAAAGTCAACAAACAATAAGCTATCCTGCCTCTAAAACGAAAAAAAATAATATTGATAAAACTATGGTATTTTCTAAATCATACTACAAGTCCAGGAGATGTCTCAAGCCCATTCAACGTACCATCTTTTTTTTTCTTTTTTCCAGGAACAGCACAGGAACAAAACGGAGTGGATCTCAGAAAGCAGGTAATGATTGTGCAGTGCTTAAATATAGCAAAACCCAGACTCAGGACATAGTCACCACCACTGAGATCAAGAAAAGAAGACAGGACACATACTTAGAATGCCACTGGATGCACTGCCGAGAGTAGTTCTTCAATGGACACCAGAAAAAAAGAATGAGAAAGACCAAGGGAGACATGACAGACTGGCTGAAAAAGAACTTAAGGGGAATGGCTATGGCTGTACCTTGGGCAAGCTAGCTAAGATACCAGCAGAGATCCATAGTAATGGCCTTATGTGCCACAGAACACAGAGACTTAATGCATTCACGCCTGGTGAGTTTACTGCCTCAGCAGGCTTCTGCACCCTATTGATGCGGAAAAAGTGGAGTGATGGCCTACAGGTAACACGTCCGCCTAGGAAGCGAGAGAGTCTGAGTGCGCTGGTTCGAATCACGGCTCAGCCGCCAATATTTTCTCCCCCTCCACTAGACCTTGAGTGGTGGTCTGGATGCTAGTCATTTGGATGAGACGATAAACCGAGGTCCCGTGTGCAGCATGCACTTAGCGCATGTAAAAGAACCTATGGCAACAAAAGGGTTGTTCCTGGCAAAATTCTGTAGAAAAATCCACTTCGATTGGATAAACAGATAAAACTGCAGGCAGGAAAAAATACAAAAAAATGGGTGGCGCTGTAGTGTAGCGACGCGCTCTCCCTGGGGAGAGCATCCCGAATATCACACAGAGAAATCTGTTGTGATAAAAAGAAATACAAGTATGCAAATAAAAACCGCTAAAAATATACCGTTTTTCCTCCAAATTACATGTGGACATAAACAGAAATACTGTGGAAGTTAGTTCCCTTACCTTATGGTTTATGCATATGTACGAATGTGAAAGCGGTTTTTATGAGACAAAATTTGACAACAGAGTAATACTTGGGTGTAGGGTTTAAAAAGTTAAGAGGTTTAAGTAAGTAAAAAAAAAGTGAAGTGGTTTAAGTAAGTACTAAGTAAACTCTAGGCATTTGTGTAACATTCAGAGTGAGGTTAATAAAAAGCCTGTGTCTTCAACACTTCTCTTCCTCCTCCTCCTTCTCCTTCCTTTCTTTCTTTGACAGCATTCACAACAAAATTCAACATTATAGCTTCACATGGTTTACATGATATAAGAATATATCTTGTACACAACAGATTCAAGTTTTATAATTTTCGAAACATGGTGGCAAAACTAATTCGAGTACAGTCAGCAAATAAAAAGAAAAAGAAATACATATTATTGTTTTGTAAATGAACAAGCCCACAGTCTGGTGATACAAACTGATTGCAGCAACAACAGTATTTCAAGGAGGATATAAAACTCAGCTGAAGTAGTCCCTTATGCAACACCTCCATTTCAAGAGGGATATCACATCATAACTCCAAAGAAGCAGTCCAAAATCAAAATGTCAATCATGATCAATCAAACACACCTGTATCAAGACTTGTTTAATCTGTTACTTAAGCACTGTTAATTCAATTTATGACCATAACAGTAGCACTGTTAAGGTACAAGTCAACTTGACTGTGAATTCAGCATATAACCACAACAGTACAACTACTAATTTCAACTCGACAAACACTGTTAATTCAACACAAGGCCATAACAGTACTACTACTAAGATCAACTCAACAAACACTGTTAATTCAACACAAGGCCATAACAGTACTACTACTAAGATCAACTCAACAAACACTGTTAATTCAACACAAGGCCATAACAGTACTACTACTAAGATCAACTCAACAAACACTGTTAATTCAACACAAGGCCATAACAGTACTACTACTAAGATCAACTCAACAAACACTGTTAATTCAACACAAGGCCATAACAGTGCCACTGCCAAGGTCAACTCAACAAACACCATTAATTCAGCACATGGCCATAACATTACAACTGCAATGTCAACTCAACAAACACTGTTAATTCAGCACATGGCCATACGCTTATACAGTGCCACTGCCAAGGTCAACTCTACAAACACTGTTAATTCAGCACATGGCCATAAGTTTATACAGTGCCACTGCCAAGGTCAACTCGACAAACACCATTAATTCAGCACATGGCCATAACAGTACAACTGCTGATGTCAACTCAACAAACACTGTTAATTCAGCACATGGCCACAACAGCACAATTTTGGTTTTCTTCTCTCATTTAACATCAACCATTTAACTTAATTTCCCATTGTGTGAATTATAACACCAAACAATAATAATAAAACAAAGAAAGAAGCAACTACAGCAGTTCTTTAATATTCAGTTCAACTGACCTCAAAATGCCATCTTTTTTAAAGTATAATTGACACAGAAAAAGTGAAATGAAGAAAACAAAGAAAAAAATCTTTGAACAAAATACATAGAATAAAAAACAAAAAAATCAAAACCCCACAACCAGTAAAAAAAAAAAAATTTTTCAATAATAATTTTTTTTTTTAATACCTCTGGAAAAACCGAAATAGGAAAAAACAACTAAATTCAAGAATGCAAAATATGAAAACTATTTTAGAAGCACCAAAACAAATATTTCCAATGCAAACAAACATGCACAAACCAACAATTACTAATATTTCTAATGCACTGGGAACTCTTCAACCAGCCGGTAAGCAACCAAGACTCACAATGGACACAAAATCGGGCATCGCTAATGCATCAGAATCCTATTTCACCCCTTCACTTCGATCTCATGCATGACACTCACACTTTGCATCTTCATTCTGACCCTGGTCAGAATCAGAATCTTGTAAAATGCAGGAACTGTGTGTTAGTCCTGCCCCCCCCCACCCCCCCACCCCCCGGCCCCACCCCCTCCCACCTACTGGTCCTCTCACTCCCAAGTGTAGTACACTGCCTGCTAAGTTGCAGCTGGAATCAATTCAAGAAACTGTGGCTTCCATTTAAGTTCCCAATATGAGGGTTGAACTCCCTCCCCTTTTTTTCAGCCTTAGAAAAGATGCCAAAACAGTGTATCAGCCCTTTAATTTAATTTGACCAACTGAAAACGTGGGAGGGGGGAAAAATAGAGTGATGCTTTCTACCTTTTTCTGTTTATGTACATTTATTTAAGCCCAAGCAAACCAAAAGTCAACAACAGCAACAAATTCATCAAAAAAAATATATCAATGATAAAAATGAATGATTAGAGAAAGAAGACAAAATGGAAAATTATTAGAAAAGCAAATCAAAACAACACTAGAAAACATCAGCCTTGACAGAAAGAATTTCCACTGCAAACACACATACACACACACACACACACACACACACACACACAAACACACAAAGACACACACACACACAAATCAAAACCATGACGATGTAACCAAAAAAACTAAGTCACAATGGAGCTTCGCCAACAGTATGAATATCAGCACTATCATTCTTCAATCATGATCACCGAAAAATCATGAGTGAATCAAAACAGTAAACAATCTTTCTCCCTCCTTCTCTCTTACTGACAGAAAATACACTGAACTTCACCAAAATGTTGAATCAAGTCTTCAAAGGAAAAAAGAAAAAAAAAATCAGCAATGCATGACACCAGCCAAAAACCAGAAGAAAAAAAATCCCAAAAACAACAACAACAAATAATTAATCTTCTTCTTGAACATTCTCTGCAACAGATAGATCATTTTCTAGTTTATGATACTATTACTGACAACATTATCAATCTGTCCAAAATACCAATATGCAACTGAAAAATACTGATGTGCTAAACAAGAAAATGGAACATGACACAATTCAAAAGAAACTGGCATCCCTCCTTTACTGATTCATATTCATAATGCAATGATGACAGTGAACGCTTGTGTGACTAGAGAATGGTCTGCATTTGACTGAAGTCATCAACTGAGAATACCTGCATCCTGATAGAACCCATCATACAATCTGAGTTCTGTAAACCATATTTTGGTGGAGAACATCTTAAAAGGTTTTGACTATTCATATGCACAAAAAGAATACATTCTTACTTTTTATGCTATGCCAGAGGGAAACTTATGGTCACAAGGATAAGAACAACAGAGTGGAAGTACCTGAGACACAGGAGGGATACCAAGGAATGGGAAGGGGAAGGGCACATTCTGTTTGGAAAAAGCCCTTGCAAAAAAGCATGTCCCTTTGCCATTAAAGTTGCTGCTTAGTTCATGCTTTGTACAGGATTCTCAAAGTCTAAAACTTTTCCAAACAATGTGATCTTTTTTCTCACACACCTAATTACCATCTAATGGGGCAAAAACTTTGTCATCACTTCCAGTGCAAAAAAAAAAAAGAAAAAAAAAAGAGTACAATGGTCAGCATTCAACCGTAAAATAAGTCCAGTCGTTGGCTCAGGTTTTCTCTCCTGTTATCTTTAGGGGAAAGATATAGGTTAAACATGCACCATGTGTATATTTTCAAAAGATATGACCATCAAACTGAAATCTCACTGCTTTTCGATTCTTAATACACAGACTGAGTTTGTGATGTCACAACCTCCTGAAAAAATCCTTGGTTTCAAAATCATGCATTTTCTATTTCAAGCTATAATTTTACAGTGTCTAAAAATAATGAAATAAAACTACCAAATTACAAGGAGAAAGCAGAATGTACTTGGTAATGAACTAGAAACTTCCTTGGTTAACACAAGATGCATGAAAACATTAAATGACACTTAGTCTGTTCCACACTCTAGATGTATTGTGCTATTGTCTTTTCTTTTTCTTCTGTTCTATATAGAACACATTGACATCAGATTAAAAGATCAGTTCTGTTCAACACATAGTATACCTGAGGTATCAAAATAAGGGATCATTTCATTTCCTGTTCTACATGTAGTATGCATCAAAATATTGAAAGATAAATTCTGTTCTACATGTAGGATACTTCAAAATATCAAATTAAAAGATCCACATGGAACACACATGAAGACATCACATTAAAACTACAATAAAAGATCAGTTCTGTTCGACACATAGGATACTTCAATATGTCAAATTTAAAAATCATTTCATTTCCTGTTCTACATGTAGTATGCATCAAAATATTGAAAGATTCTGTTCTACATGTAGAATACTTCATTATACCAAATTAAAAGATCATTTAATTTTTTGCTCCATATGTAGGATTTTCAAAGATACCAAATTAAAACAATTTGATTTTATGTTCCATACGTAGGGCACTTTAAGATATCAATCATAAGATGATTTAATTTCTTGTTCTACATGCTAGATGCCTAAAGACATCAAATTAAAAGATCAATTCTGTTCTACACGTAGAATTAATCAAGACATTTAACTTATTCCATTCACTTTGAATTTGTTGAATACCTTCTCCCTTTTATCTCCCACATAGCTTGTGTGTGCATAGATGCTATAACACACACACACACACACACACACACACACACAAACGCACAAACACATGCACACACATACAAGGATGAGGGCAATAAACAGCTCAGGTGGCACTTTAGGTGCAAAAGCCCAACAATAGGTTTTTATTCCAAAGGTTTTTCAGAAGGCTGTCTTCAGGCACAATGATCATCTCGTTTTCAGTCTTTTTTTTCTTTTTTTTTAAATCAAAACATGCATTTTTGCACTGTGACACTGACAGTATTGTTCATGTCCATACCTGCATATATACATAGTCATATATAGCTGTATTATGCGTATTCAAGACACATGATTGCATTCACATTCCAAACATTTCTCATGCACAGACTGCCGTGGTTTAGAAGAATATCCAGTGGACCATTAGGAAGGAAGGCGGAGATAAACTCTGAACAATCCTGGGTTTATTTCTGAGTATCTGTGACAAAAAAACAAAAAAACAGAACCAATCATACCATACATATACAATCACACAAGTTTTTTGCTGCTGTTTATTTCTTTTGTGTCAGTGACACAAATGGTGCACGATCACACTACTTTTTATGCCAATGTCACCAAAAAACATAACCAAGTAAATGAAATAATTACAGACTATTCTCGTTCTGTGTAACCAAATAAAACAACTTGAATTCAATCACTTCTGTTTTTTTTCCACTAAAATCTGTGTCAGTGTTTTCATTTCCCAACTATACTTGACATAAGATATAGGCAAAATAACTACTTGTGCAGCATAAGAATCTTAGGTTATCTTGCATCCTTTAGGATACCCAAGCATGCAATTATGAAACAAAGATCTATTATTTCCAGGCATATCCACTTTTTGTGTTAGCTTTTTTCTCTCATATCAATTCTTTTACAATACTAATACCATAACCAACATTCACACTGTGTTACATGTAGCAAAAAACGTCCTTCCACCTTTGAGAGGATCCAAAGGACACCCAGAATGTAACATACTGAATGTTGAATCATGAACAAATGTTCAATCACACTTGAGCATATTAATCCCATGACTGCTACTGATGAGTATACTCATCAATGAAGGGTTGTCACCTCACAGAGATAATACTGAGCTTACAGGTCAGGTTGTCACCTCACAGAGATAACACTGAGCTTACAGGTCAAGTCGTCACCTCACAAACACAGAGCTTACAGGTCAGGTTGTCACCTCACAAAGATAACACTGAGCTTACAGGTCAGGTTGTCACCTCACAGAGATAACACAGAGCTTACAGGTCAGGTTGTCACCTCACGGAGATAACACAGAGCTTACAGATCAGGTTGTCACCTCACAGAGATAACACTGAGCTTACAGGTCAGGTTGTCACTTCACAGAGATAACACTTGAGCTTACAGGTCAGGTTGTCACCTCACAGAGATAACACTGAGCTTGCATTCTACACTGCAGCTCAGCAGTGTAAGTGGTTAAAACTGACTGTAACCCCTTGACTGCCAGGAAAAAAAACAGTAGTAAGTGCTGTTCCAAGTCATAAATCAGTATAAAAAATAATTAGCCGAAAACTAACATAACAGTAGAAAGTGTTGTTTCAAGTCATAAATCAGTATAAAAAATAATTAGCCGAAAACTAACATAATGGTCTGGAGTTATGCCACTCAAATGTGTGAATTCTCAGCCCTTCAGGGTTATTTCCCTTCTTTTGGTGATGTCATGAGTAACATTACTATGCCCATGACTTTTTCGGGCATCAAAGTCAAGTGGTGAATAAGAAACAAAGCCCCCCCCCCCCCCCCCCCCCCCCCCCCAAAAAAAAAAAAACTAAAAAACTAAACAAACACACACAAAAATGTTCATGTAATTCTGCCAATTAGGCAACCATTCAAAACTTTAAGTCTATTGTTTCCAAAACATAGGCCCCTAAACATCTTACAGTGTGTGCTTTTAATCGCTTTATAAGTCTTAATTTTAAAAAAATGCATGAGGTTTTATCATTGTAAAAGATCTTCATCCAAAAAAAAAAAAAAAACCTTGTCTGCACACATTTTCATACACACACACACACACTCACACAATAAGCCCTTCCCTCTCCAATCCCACACCTCCATACACACACACACACACACACACAAACTTACCTGTAATCAGTGGACTCCAGGTGGGCAATAAGGGCAGGGCGGAGCCTGGACACACCTTTCTGACTGTGCTTACCACGGCCAGTGATGACGAACAGGTAATGCCGATTACGTACCGGCTTTTGGTGGAACTCTGTTGTTTTTTTTAATAAAAGAAATATATACATCTATCAATATTCAAAACAAACCATTTCTTTTGGTTTTTAAAAAAAACATTTCATTAATGTTAAAAAATAAACAAATAGAACATTCAGAATTTCAAATGACAAGTCACTTTTTTGCCCATGTTTCCAGCCCAGAAAATGTTTCACACGGGTGGTGGTGGTGGAGGGGGAAGCTGAACTTTATTTTCACCAAAAAAAAATAAAACAAATAACAATGAAATTATTGCAAAAAAAATAAAAATAAAAAAACAATTTCTTTGAAGGCTGTAAACCGGATAAATGGATACAAATGTTTTTCAGAAGTTGGGATAATACCACTTATTGATGCTGATATTGATATCTAAAGAACAAAAAAAAAGAAACAACCAACACACACACACACACACACACACATATGCACAGCAAGATGGGTGGACAAACAAATATAAACTGTAAAGCATTTGCACAATACCTTTCTCTTTCTCCTCAATTACTCTCTTCAATATTTTAATGGCCTCCTCCACATGGAATCCATGAAGGTCCAGCGTCATTTCTTGCTGAAGCCTCTCATGTCTGAAACAGAAATGAAGGTCATGTGTTTCCCGCCAGTTTACTCAGGAGGCAAGTGGTCATTTTCTTCTGAAAGCTTGTGTACACAATTTCTGCAATAAATACTTCACACATTATGCACTAATAAACACACAAAGTTAAGACATGACATAAAAAAAGCATGAATTTAAGCCAGAACACACACACACACATACACACACACACACACACACACACACACACACACACGCACACACGCAAGCACACACACACACACACAGAGCGGGCGCGCACATGCACATGCGCACACACACACACACACTGAAGACAACTGCACAAACAAAATATTCAACAACGACTAAAAATACATTCCATGAACAGCATACAACCAAACACTAAGAAAAGACACAGTCGTCAGGCTGAAATCAGCAATTTACCTGGATTCTAGAAGCCTTTCTGAGGCTCTCATATTGGCTTCCTTCATCTTCTCGAAGTGAGCACGGCCCTGAGAACAAAACAACACAAACACAAATTACTATTTGCCTATCACATCATTATTCATTTTCAAGTTCACACACACAAACACACACACATACATACATACACACATATGTATACACACACATACACACATCCATATACACACACACACACACAAAGTGATACACACGCATGCATGCACACTTACACACACACATGCACACCCAAACATTCTTATTCTCTCTCTCACACATACACACACGTGCGCGCGCACGCACATACACACACAACCAAACATCAATATTCACACACACACTCACATAAACACATACACACACACACAAACATCCATATTCTCTCTCTCTCGCTGTCTCACACACACACGTGCACACGCACGCGCATTCCTACAGTGTCAGCCCAACACCTCTCACCTGCTGTGAGTAGAAGTTTGCCACGTCTCGCATGCCCCGGCGGTGAGCATCATGGGCCTTCTGGAAGCACTCCTTGCGCATGTAGCTGTGCAGAAGAGCTTCCTGCCGGATCTCCTGGTAGTCCTGGTCAGGCTGGCTGAAGGCGTCCACACGCTGGAACTGCTCGCTTCCCTCCTGGGTCTTCAGCAGCCACATACCACCACCATTAATTCTGCTGTGTTGCGTTGCTTAGTCACGTGGCATTGTGTTTCCTTGCATTGTGTCGTGCTTTGTTGCACTGTGTAGTGTTGTGCTGTGTAGTGGTTTACTGCACTGTATCATTTTGTATTGCATTGTGTTGTACTGCGTTGCATGGTATTGCATTTCTTTTTGTCACAACAGATTTCTCTGTGTGAAATTTGGGCTGCTCTCTGTAGAGGAGAGCTTGTCATCACAGTGCATTTCAATCAAAGGCATAGGAAAGGGAAAAAAAAACTGTACTGTAAAAGATTCTGAAAAATCTTCAAAGCAAGCCAATTAAGTCAAATCAAAAAGAGAGCGGACACAATACAAATAAATGAATGAAAAGTTGAAGGGAATGCACTTCTTTTATATTCTGTTGCACATATTTTATCTTTACACCTTACACTATTTTGCGACATGAACAATATCTAATATTTCAATTTTCATCAAAGGCCAGTGAAGAGTTTTATCATCTATAATTTTGTCTAAGAAATGAGACACTGCCAAAAACAAGACAAAAAATAGTTCTGAAAATGGATATGCACCTTCTCATTTTACATTCACGAAGGTCAAAACACGACAATCAGAAGGACTGGCAAGGAGAAACACAATGTGGCAAATCGCTGCCTGCATGACGAGATAACTCGTCATCGAAATATTCTGACTTTTCCCTGGTTTGCATTCACTTCCTTGGCAAAAATAGTGGTAGCTTTAGCCTGGGGAATCTCTCTAGATTCTATTCATAGCCAGAAACCCCATCTACGTCATGAAGCAGTCCTTTATTTGAACGTTTTAGTTGGGTCACTGTCCAAGTGTTTGCCTGACTTCTCTCCTCGCTCGCTCAACAAAATGTCGGACTGAGGCCGTGCTCAAGACATGCGATCGTGACGAACTAAATCAACCATGATTTCTTTCTTTAGCTGATGCTCAGAAAGAATTGAAGCCTAAATTCGAAGGAGAAGATAGGGATGAACATTTATAGGACGATCTGATAGAAAATAAATGAATAATGAAGAGAGTGGCCAAGATGCGACTGTCAGTGAGTGATGCCGGCTGTACACATGTTAGCAGACGACAGATGACCGAATTAGCAGCAGAGCGATATTCTTGGCACGCAGCCAACGCGGTCTGATGAGAACTGAATCAAGTGACCGTGTGAGAGGGGTGAGGAGGACGGGGGGTGGAGACTGAGGGGGCGTGGCCTCACATCCATCTTATCACTTGGAGAAGTCACAATGTATTGTGTATCTATCTCTTTAAAAAAATATATATATTGTGGTTGTTCTAGTATGATTTTGTGTTTGCAGATATCCATTTGTCCAGAAAATATGATGTTTTTGTGCAAATTACCTGACTAATGTTTGTAATGAACAAGTTGAAAATGTGACAAAAAACAAAACACTGATTTCAAAACAACAGCATGTCACTAAAATATATATAAAATGGGAAAACAGCATGTGTTTTGTATTCTTTATTCATTTACCTTTCAGAAAATATATACTTTTATGGGTCTTTCTCCAATAACAAAGAGCACAGAATTTTTGGAAAATTTATACCCGTTTTTTGTGAAAAAACCCTGGCAAATAGATTTCACTTAAATCTTATTTTCCTGGCAGCGAAAGGGTTAAGCAAGCAAGGAAACATGCATGTATGCATACACGCACGCATGCATGCACACACACAAACATGCACCCACAAACACACACACACACACACACTCACACACACACACATAAACTTTAAAATAAATGGGTTATAAGAAAACAGTGCCTCACCGCTTGTAGCAGACTCAGTTGCTTCACAGCTTCAATAGTGGAATTTTCCTCATCCATGACCTTGGCCATCTCCAACTTGTGTGACACGGGTCGCTTTTCTCCCAGGGCACCGGAGATGACTCTCACTGTGGTTTCCAAGCAGTACCTGTCACAGTCATAGGTTAAGGCACTGGACATGACTCTCACTGTGGTTTCCAAGCAGTACCTGTCACAGTCATAGGTTAAGGCACTGGACATGACTCTCACTGTGGTTTCCAAGCAATACCTGTCACAGTTAAGGGCTAACGGTCCCATAGCCTTTTACAGCCACCGCAGCAGTGAATTCATATTCACATTCGTTCGGTGGGTAAAAGAAACTAGAACATACCCAGCATGCAGACCTCCCAAAACTGAGTGTGGCTGCCTACACAGCAGGGTAAAAATGGTCATACAAGTAAAAGCCCACTCGTGTACTTATGAGTGAATGTGGGAGTTGCAGCCCACGAACGAAGAAGAATATTCACTTAACACAGGAATATGGGGCCCAATCTTCTCTTCCACCATTCTAATCTCCCCAGACCGCAAAGTGCAGTACCAATTCACAACTAGGTGGAGTGAGGAAAAAGTAAAGTGACACAACGCTATTCTGAAATGGGGCCTTGAACCCTGACCACTGGTGATCACAGGATAACAAGTCCAACACCTGACAATAATACGCAAGCCTTCTCATCTGCTCTGACAAAGCAAAAAAGCATTTTCAACATTACAAAAAAGTCATGAATTAAACACACATCTTGTACGCCGGGGTTAAAAATGGCCATACAGATAACAAAATCACTCATGGATCTTTATAAGTGAATGTGGGAGTTGCAACCTGCAAACACAGAAAGAAAAAAATCATCATCTTCTCTAACATCTCTAATGAGATAAACTGAGGTCCCATGTGCAGCATGCACTTAGTGCACGTAAAAGAACCCATGGCAACAACAGGGTTGTTCCTGGCAAAATTCTGTAGAAAAATCCACTTCGATAGGAAAAACAAATAAAACTGCACGCAGGAATTTTTTTTTTTAATGGGTGGCGCTGTAGTGTAGAGACGTGCTATCACTGGGGAGATTAACCTGAATTTCACACAGAGAAATCTGTTGTGATAAAAAGAAATATAAATACAAATATAAATAACGATATTTTCTTTTTCCCCCTTTTCCCCAGCACTGTCCTGTCACAATGCCATAAACACTGCATTCCTACAAAACTACACTGGCCAAGAAATTCACTTTTCAATAAAACATATCACAAACACACTGACAGGGTACAGTAAACCCTGTAAGCAGATTCATGGGGGACTGTCATTGAAGGGACATGGTGGCAGTCTCCACTCAACGGATAACGCTCACTCAGTCTGGCTCCGTAACTAAGCTATTATTGTCATCAGTAGGGAGCTCAATCATATCAGACACTAATGAACACCACCGAAGTGACTCAGCAACAGTGCGAGGTCTCCTTTGGTGTGTGGCCTCCTGGCAACCTAAAATTGATGATTCCCTGTGCAGAGCCGACACTGGGACTGTGACTGTTCAGTTCAGTTACTCAAGGAGGCATCACTGTGTTCAGACAAGTCCATATACACTACACCAAATCTGCTAAGCAGATGCCTAACCAGCAGCATAACCCAACACACTTAGGCCTTGAGGGAAAATACCAAAAAATGAAGTAAAATAAGAAGCAAAAATACGTAAATAGATAAGTAATTAGATTGATGAATTGTTAATTTTTTTTTTAATAACAATCAAATAAAGTAATTTTTTTAAATATATGAAAAAATAATTTAAATATAACAAATAAATAGACAAATAAATGGGTAAATAAATAAATGACTGGACTGCGATAGATGAACCCAGGTGTGGCTGTGTATGGGAGACTCAGAGCGAGCAGCATGGCAATAACGCCACTAAAATGGTGCAGATGATGGGACAGCAAAACAAACAAACAAACAAAAAAGGATTCAGTAAACCACAAAGCTACAGTCTGTTCATTTACCCATTGGCTTGAAATATCTCTTCCAAGACGCCCTCGTCCAGCCCAGGAAAGTGCTGCTGTAGCTTTTCTCGCTTCAGCTTGGTGGCTATAGCAATGTGGTCCCCTGTTGCTTGCAGCCGTTTTGCCTGAGACAAGAAAAGTAACTCATCCATGATGTAGAAATCTTCCTCCATCTCTCTCACTGTGTTTGTGGCTCACGGATCTAACCAACCTCTGAAATGTTGCTGTTGTTGTTGTTTTCACCAACCCTTCATGTGGGGGCATGGCCAGCATTGAATAAAACATTTACATCTGTTTCTGTATGTGACTTTGTCTCACAGAGATATTCACTCTCTTTCCAACTCTCATGCATGCTATGTTATACTTGGGTAAAAGTGCATACAAATTTTTTAGCAGTGTCAAAATTAGTGAACAGTATCCACATGTGAGTAACATCTATCCATGTTTCCCTATCCTCCTCTTGCTTGTTATGTATTATGTAAGTTCAACTATGAATGAACCTGGAATACACTTTATACAGGAACATACGTATTGTCTATTCACCTGTATGGATGCACTGGTCATACCAACAGATAAAAGAAAATGGACCCAAAACTATTTCTTCCACACACACACACGTGTGTGTGTGTGTGTGTGTGTGTGCATATTCATGTGCATGTGTGCATGTTCATGTGCCTGCACATGCTCATGCATGCGTGTGTGCGTGCCTGTCTGCTTTGTGCATGGATTGGCTGTTTCTGAAAAGCGCTTTCTTTAAGAGGTCTGAAAGCACGGTATGAATGCGTTACTATAATCATTATTTTTGAAACATACATTACAAGCACACTAACCAGAAGTGTGTACATCAAACTCTCATCCTCACGTTTTTTTCCATTTGCTGCTGTTTGGCCATCTCCTCCCTCATGATGTCCTTGAGTTGGGCAGGCTGTCTGTGGGAACGAGACACCACAGAGGCTGCCTGGGTTTGAACCATACTCCTTCCCGAATGATGGTACTGAGAGGGGTGCGTGTGAAATGGTGGGGGGCTGTCCGCTGCAGCAACAGCAATGCTCCTCAAGGTTTGATCCACTTCCTCCTCCTCCTGCAGCAACTGGGCCAATGCTTCATCTACAAAAAATCATCTGGATTCTTGAAGATAATACACAATGCTTCATCTACAAAAAATCATCTGGATTCTTCAAGATAATACACAAGGCGTCATCTACAAAAAATCATCAGGATTCTTCAAGATAATACACAAGGCTTCATCTACAAAAAATCATCTGGATTCTTCAAGATAATACACAAGGCTTCATCTACAAAAAATCATCAGGATTCTTCAAGATAATACACAAGGCTTCATCTACAAAAAATCATCTGGATTCTTCAAGATAATACACAATGCTTCATCTACAAAAAATCATCTGGATTCTTCAAGATAACACACAAGGCTTCATCTACAAAAAAAAGTTGTCTAGCTTCTTGAAGTTACTACAGTTAAGTTCATACACAATATACTGTGTGTGTGCATCTGTGCGTGTGTGTATCAACAAAAAAATCACCTGGATTACTGAAGTTAATACACACAGTAAGCGGACTGGGGTCTGCATGTGGATAATGAAACGAAGTAAAGAAATGAGGCACTGATGCATCGTGTATACTTTTTGAGTCTGGTACAGTGATGGTGTCTGTCTGAATGACCATAGCAGCAAAGCAGTGTGTGAGCACTGTGGCCATTGTATCTGCCCGATTATCTGCAAACATGATGTGTACTCTTATGCATATGTACATGTACTGTGTGTGTGCATCTGTGCGTGTGTGTGTGTGATTGTGCGCACATGCACATGTGTGTCACTCTGTGTGTGTGTGTGTGTGTGTGTGTGTGTGTGTGTGTGTGTGTGTGTGTCTGTGTGTGTGTGTCTCTGTGTGTGTGTGCGTGGGTGCGCACGCGTGTGTGTGTTTGTGTGTACATGCATTTGCATAGCTGAGTGTTCGAGCAAATATGTTTTTGTGTGCAAGCATGTCGGTACATGACTAAACATGTGATGGAGAAATAGAGGAAGAAAGTGAAGGCTGTATATTTAGGCATATATATTGTGCAAAAGATAACAAGCATGAACTGTGTAATAAGGTTAGGTGTTTTTATCACTCCACAACTATTGCAGACCCATCATCTTCACTAACTGTGTCACTGATTCATCCACTCATTTGACTGCAGATGTGTCTGTTCATATGATCTTTGCAAACACAAATAATGATGTTTCGATCATACTGCATTAGAATGAACAGAAACAAGATAACAAAGAAATTGCAAATGTGTGCAGGAGAAAAAGCATAGTTATACATAATTTGTGTGTGTGTGTGCTAATGTATAATTTTGTGCGTGTGTGTGTGTGTGTATGTGTGTGTGTATGTGTGTGTGAGTGTGTGTGTGTGTTCACATGGAATACATGTACATGTGTGTGTGTATGTGTGTGTGAAAAGTGTATAACTCACTAGCTGTCAATAAGGTTAAGGAAAGCTTAAAGCTTAAATTCACCAGCCTATCAGTGTGTCTCTGTATCTGCTCCTTGTGCACACAACATGCAGTGTGCAATCTTCACCTAAAGCAACGGTCACACAGTATCTTCATCTGTATGTTGATGCTCGTTCTACTGCCTGATTCTTTTTTTCTTTCAGAAAAAGGCAGCACAGATCAATGAGACCATTACTGACCCATTTGATTATGCTGCCTCTGTCTTGACAGTATGAACCTACTGTTTTCAAGGATTTGTTGGCATTCTACTTCTTTTCCCGGTATTCAGTGTTTCATCACTGAAATCAATGTTATGTAATTTACCACTACACATGGAATGCAACTGAAGTCAAACACAGTCTTTTCCAGTGTCCCCCAAATTCCCTCCTTCCCTGATAGTGATACCCTCTTTCTAAAATCCTGATCTATGATTCTGTCTTTCTGATGGACAAACTGACATTTTTATAACCAGCAGCCTTAAGCTGATACAGTCAGTAATGATATTAACAGTGAATCCACACACACACAAAATTGAAAAGAAAACATGAACACACTACTTTGTTAATTCAATTAGCCCAACGTAAAAATTATCAAATGGCTGCATCTCGTCTGGAACAGTGGAAGAGATGTGTCCACTTTAAAACACAGAGCATGCAAGTTGAGCTGTCATCTGGTAGCAGCGTGATGAAGCGAAAAACCCTCACTGACCAAGGTAAGCTCATGATCACCATCTGGAGATAACTGTGTTGGTTGAAACCATTACCACATTCAAGACGAATGAACACCACTAGGACTCGGCTGGAGAAACCTCTGTTGGTTGAAACCATTACCACATTGCTTCAGTCATAGCTATGCACCCTGCATGAATAAACAAAATGTTTTTTTGTTTGTTTGGTTACATTCAAAGCATGGACAATACTTCCCAACTCAAAGAAAAGCTGCTACAGAACAACTAATACAGTATGAAAGTGCTAAAAGGTACATCAGAAGATACAGTGCAACACGTCCAGTAAGACATTCTCCTGATCTTTTGTTACATCGTGACAAAAAAATGAATAAAACAAAAAAAAAAGATACAGTGCAACACCGTTACATTATCACACAACCTTCAAGGCTTATAATCATCACTACCATCTCAATAAGGTTTGGAAAACATGTTTACAAACAAAAACAGAGCAAATTCCACATGGTCTGGGACCAATGTTTTGAAATTTTCTGTTGCATGTCAGACAATACATTCTGGGATTAAATGAAGTCACTCTACAGTTCAATTACTCTCTGTACTTTTTGATGCTATCTTTGGCATCAAGTATTTATAATATAGTAATTAATATGGACTGAACAGTCAATGAAAAAAATCCATAAATATCCTGTAAACATGACCAAACTCGTACCTGTTTTCTTCTCCTAAAATAAGTTTTTATTTCAAGCCACTAAAATGGATTGGTTTAAGTGTTAGCTTAACTTAAGGGACAGACTGATGTTTTAACTGGTTTGGATTAGAATGAAACAGCATGCAAAAACAAAAACAAACTTAGTGAAATAACATCAAAATATCCACATTCATCCTTGTTTTGTTCTGTTTTAATCAAAGATGAATCAGATGGATTTCCAACTTATTCAAGACTTTGGCAAGCAAACATATTCTTCTATTTCTTTATTTGTATGGTCTGTCTTTTCATGAGTATTGATCTTTAGTTTCAGCAATACAGTAATTCATTCAAAATTGCTTTCCTGGTAATCATTTATCATTGTACTTGATAAGTTACTATGGATATGAGTATAATCATTTTGAAGACTCACTTCTCTTTTAAACTGAATATTTCATTTTGTTTAGAAAAAAAAAGCTTTAAAATTTGAACATTAAAAGTTGTATGTGTTGTGGAAAACACACACACACACACCCACACACTCACTCACACACACACACACACACACACACACACACACACACACACACATTTCCCTTCTCTAGGAGTATAATCATTTTGAAGAATCACTTCTCTTTTAAAATGAATATTTCATTTTGTTTAGAAAAAAAAAAAGCTTTAAAATTTGAACATTAAAAGTTCCATGTGTTGTGGAAACACACACACACACACACACACACACACACATTTCCCTTCTCTGTCCCCCTTCTTCCCACCAACACCATCTTTTCAAATCTTTTATCACCGGGGAGGAAACAGGAAACACTCAATATTCACTGATCATAAAAATGCATGCAGGGCTCCCAATGTAAATCAGAACAATCCATGAAAATCAAGAGAATCAACAGCATGGGAGTGTACTGTGATATGCCTGCCTGAATGCAACTTAAATCACTAACTACATCAGATATAAAAAATTATGACTGAATTCTAAATCGCTGTATCCTTTTGCTTCTTACTTAATCTAAGTTGTTAACTTGTTATGAATACTTGTATTTCTATTACTTCTTCTTTCCGTCACATGACCAACACTGACTTGCCGATGACTCTGTTGTGGTTCATGCATACTAGGTATTTTTGCGTCTCCATAACCCACCGAACACGGACATGGGTTACAGGATTTTTAACGTGCGTGTTTAATCTTCTGCGTGCATAAACACACAAAGGGGGTTCAGGCACTAACAGGTCTGCACATATGTTGACCTGGGAGATCGGAAAAATCTCCACCCTTTACCCACCAGGCGCCATTACAGTGATTTGAACCTGGGACCATCAGATTGAAAGTCCAACACTTAACCCTTTGAGCCCTGAGTTCCTGAGCAATTTTAACCCTTCTGCCTGAGCTCCTGACCCAAAATTTGCAAATAATTGGTATTAAACCCTTTGAGCCCTGACCACCACTTTACCAGTGGCAGAGAAAAATGACATAATGCCCAGCCACCGGTTGAGCGGTGCGTAAACACTTGAAGCGTGCAGTCTCAACCTGGCCCGTCGGGGCAGAAATCAGGGACAAAACGTGCGAGAAAACAACTGTACACAACGCAGCAAGTAATTGATATGCTTGATGATTTATCGGAAGTAGAGTATGACAATGATTACTCTGATAGTGAGGAGGAATTCGAATAATAATTTACCAGATTCAAAATACTCAAGTATCCCCTGTAAATGACTCAATCATAGCCATACAGCATGTCTGTTAAAGCAGAGTGAAAGCTTGCCTCAATTTCACTGTTTTCAAAGTCTATGTCTTGTTTGAATGACATCTTTTCTACTGATGTCTGCACGGGACATGCTAGTGGGGAAAAAAATTTGCAAGAAACTATTACTGTGAAGTTTGTTTGTTTCCTCTGAGTTTGTTGTTTTTTTTGTTTTTGTTTGTTTGTTTGTTTGTTTTTTTGTTTTTCAATTTTTAAGAGAAACATGTTTTTGCAGTAATAAAGTCTGATTTTTGTCTTTGCTAAAATCTGCAAATCTGTGCAGAATTGGGAGCCCTAAAAATGACCACTGAACTGTTTCATCCCAAAGATATGATCTTAATCAAACAAAAGAAATTACTTGAAAATCAAACAAAAAAACTGAATCAAAGCCAATTTCATCAAAGAACCAAACAAAAAAGTGCTGAAATCAAACAAAACCAATAAACAGGACTAGACAATTTGCATACATACGTGTGCATGTTCGTCGACCACAGGAAACATGCTCTACAATCACAGGAAATGAACTGCAGGATATGTGCTATTGCTAGGAACCACTTGTTACTAATCAAGTCTGTATCCCTCCCTTTGCAATGATCTTCTTCATTTGTGGGCTGTGACTCCTACGTTCACTCATATACAACAGTGGGCTTCTACATGTATGACCATTTTTACCCCTGCCACGTACACAGTCATACTCCATTTTCAGGGGGTGCATGCTGGGTATGTCTTTTTCTTGTTTCCATAAACCACGGAACGCTGACATAAATTACGAGATATTTAATGAGCATATTTGATCTTCTGCATGCGTATACACACGATGGTGGTTCAGGTACTAGCAGTTATGCACATGTTGACCTGGGAGATCAGAAAAATAAAATCTCCACCAGGCATCATGACCAGGATTCAAACCTGAAACCCTCAGACTGAACGTCCAACGCTTTTACCACTCAGTTGTTGTGCCCGTCATTGCCTTTGCAATGATGTATTATAATGTCTAGTTGCACTTAACTGATTTGGAAATGTTTGATTTATAAAGAAAAGTATCACTTTTGCAAGGTTGGCAAAAAAGGCTGACATCCCTACAAGCTGCAACACAATGCTTTGGTCAAAATCTCTTGAACGAGACTGACAAAACAACAGTTTTTCCCGTTTTAGATATGACTGTCACGGCTTATGGTATGTCTCTGTTTAATGCACTGTTAAATCTAAGTGCAAAAAGCTGGAGGATTCATAGGAAATTTTTAAGTTTTGAAGTCACTACTGTTTAAGTTACATACTGGAAACTACAGACCGATATTACTTTCATGTCTTAACATTTTCTCTCTTCTTTTTTCTTCCTCTCATTGCTCTCTCTACTTCTCTCTCTCTATTTTTATCACACACACACACACACACAAATGCACACACACACAAACACACACACACATGCACACACTCTCTCTCTCTCTCTTTGTGTTTGGGGTGTTCAAATTAATAGCCAGACAGTTGAACCTGTGACCATGACAGTGCAGCAAGTCATACCTTCTCTCAGCTGCCTCTCTCTGTCTTCTTCTGGAGTGACATGCTGGGCACCCAGTGACTGTGACAGGCACTGGTAAAGGTTAAACGCCATCCTGTGGTCCAGTTCTATGGTACAGGACGAAGATGTGCCTGAAGCAAAAATGTGATTCAAAAAACTTGTACTTCGAATCATGATGATAAAAGTAACATAGGTGATGATGACAGTGGTGGTGATACTAATGTCGTTACGATAATGTAACATTTGATTCTTGTATTTATGCTTTCTTTCTGTGTTCAAGGAGAGAAACTCCCAAGCTCAATCATATATAGAGCTATGAGAGGGCTTTTACATGTATGACCATTTTTAATCCATCATATGAGCAGCCATCAACTGTGTTTTTGTGGATATTCTTGCAGATGATATATGATTTCATTACTTCATAACACTACTGCTGTGTATAACAAAAGGGCAGCTGAGCTGTAAGTCCTCTCACCTGCAAGAAAACCAACAACTGAAATCTGAACTTCGATTACAAAAATAAAATTCTAAGTGGATGAAATTTGTCGAGTGATAAGTGAATTAACACAACAAAAAAATCATAAAACAAAGAATCTGATCCTTTTCAACACAGCAATGAACAGCCATTAATTATGATTGTACTTCACATAAAAATAGAAGTGAATTACAGACAGATTAGGGTAATCAACGAAAGCCGAAAAGTGTGAATGAATGATATATGAGCAGCCATCAACTGTGTTTTTGTGGATATTCTTGTAGATCATATATGATTTCATTACTTCATAACACTGAAATGAAAGTGTTGGAACATAGTTCATAAATCAATGTCAACAACCCATCAAATACACACCTCTACCTGCAGTGGGCAGGGGGCCAAACAGTTGCTCCAAGCTGCTGACCAGACTTGCTGGAAGTGACAACGTCAAATCCCCTTCTACAACAGGCTGGCTCCTCCGCTCCTCTGGTTCTGCAGAATCCTGAGCATCAGAGTAAGCTGCAGCTATCCTATGCAGACTGTCACTGAGAGGCATTCCATTACCTCTGCTATCCACATGTCCCCTCTCCAGTTTGTCGTCTTCAGCCGACCCAGACGGCAGTTCACTCACTGAACCGATTTCTGATGGTTCTGTTGAGCTTTCTGATGACCAGGCCTCAGGGATACAATGCTGCAGCCATGCAAAGCGATGTGACTGAGTGCCTGATGAAGTGAAGTCAGAGAGACTGACGTCCTGTGGGAGATTTGCACCAACCAGTGAGCCTTCACTGCCTTCACAACTCAAGCTACGAAGGCGATGATATTCTGAACTCTCTATCCTTTGCAGACGTTGTTCACTGCTGTTGATGACGAACTGCTGGATCATTTTGCTGTCTGCAAGACTTCTCTGCACCAACTTTATACAAATGTCTTGAAGCTGTGAAGGTGAGTTTTGAGCATCCTTACCACTGGTATCAACAGTGTCTGTAGTCATGTGGCTGGTCTTCTTGGACAGGTGATGTTTGTCATGTGGAGTAATGGGGTTTGTAATTCCCCATTCAAACATCAAGTCTATGGCCATGGACACGTTACCATCACACACCTCCAACACTTCATTCAGATGTGCTTGGGCTACTTCAGGAAACAGGCTGTACATCTGATCCACTGAGGGTTCTTCTGATATGTCTACCAATGTACTTTTGTCACATGTGTTTTTCTGTCTGCACCAGGTGTTTATGTCCATTTTTTCAGAACATTGGTAATGACTGTTGGCCACTAAAACTACATAGTCTCCTTCCAGGTCTGCTGTCCCTTTCAGCACCATGGCGAAGTCTATTCCTTCCGTCTGTGTTGTGGAATCAATCCGATTGTCTTTACCTTCACCACTGTTTGAAAGCTGTGCTTCTACTCTATTCAAACTGTCTTGTCCTTCATGTGCATTGTTCTCTCTGTCTGGGTCTGCTCCAGTGATTTGCTTTTCTGGTTCAAAGTTTTTCCAACTGTCTGACTTCAGATGCACTTTCACACAGTCTTCAAAGAAAGGTAAATGCTGAGGTCTGTGTTTCTTTCTCCGTCGCCTGGAAGGAGAGGCTGAATCTGAGGAGTCGCTCAGCTCTGTGCTTCGACCAGTCAGATTCCGAATCACAGGGCTTGCCGACCTGCTATTCTCTGTGCTGGACAAAAGCTCCAAACTTGGGTCAGTGAGAAAGTGTTCATTCTGTGCAGTTGTGTTCAACAATACTCCATTGTCAGACTGACGCTCCGCTGTTTGCTGGTCACTGACTAGAGATGAAACACAGCCAGATACTTCGCCATTTTCACGGAGGTGAATGGAGTCTTGGGTGCAGTCAGGCATGATCGCAGCCAAAAGATCAGGTTTGGGGACTTGGTGTTTGCCCAGAACAGCACCCTGTGTGTCATCATGATATGTAGCACTTTCTGCTTGTGAGGAAACATGCGTTTCTCCTTCCTCTTTGGGTTCAGTGCACTGCAGGGTCTGACTAGCCTCAATGGACACTTCAGATTTTGATTGTTCACCATGCTTTTGCTCATCCACCTCGCTTGATTCAGTTTTCTCTTCCAAATCAGCAGCCTTTCCTGGTTCACATTCAGCTTCAGCTTCCGCAAGAGGTGTCACTGGGTCCACCTCTTCTTCCGCCTGCAATGATGAAAGTAACATCCCCTCTTCTTCAACACTCAAAGATTTCACGTGCTGACATGTGCCTTCCACATCTGGTGATGGTGAAGGCCCAGAGTCCTGAATCCCTGACAACTGAGTTTTCTCATCTTGGGCTCCTGTGTCCTCAAAGCAGTGTGACAGGGATTCTGCCTCACTCTTTTCAGCATGACCTGCCTGTGAGGACTTGCTCACTTCAGTGTCTTGTGGTAGGACTTCCTCAGCCTCGGACCATACATCAGAATCAATGGTTTCATATTCACTGCTATCACAAGTATCACTGGAATCTGTCTTTGACTCCCTTGCTTCATTACTTTCTGGGTTTCTGGGTTCCACACTGGAGTCTCTGCTGTTGTCTGTCATCTTGTTCTCTGTGTTGGGTTCCACACTGGAGTCTCTGCTGTTGTCTGTCATCTTGTTCTCTGTGTTGGGTTCCACATTGGAGTCTCTGCTGTTGTCTGTCATCTTGTTCTCTGTGTTGGGTTCCATACTGGAGTCTCTGCTACTGTCTGTCATCTTGTCTTCTGTGCTGGGTTCCACACTGGAGTCTCTGCTGTTGTCTGTCATCTTGTTCTCTGTGTTGGGTTCCACACTGGAGTCTCTGCTACTGTCTGTAATCTTGTCTTCTGTGTTGGGTTCCACATTGGAGTCTCTGCTGTCTGTCATTTTCTTCTCTATACTGGGTTCCACACTGGAGTCTCTGCTGTTGTCTGGCATCTTATTCTCTGTGATGGGTTCCACACTGGAGTCTCTGCTGTTGTCTGTCATCTTGTTCTCTGTGTTGGGTTCCACACTGGAGTCTCTGCTACTGTCTGTCATCTTGTTCTCTGTGTTGGGTTCCACACTGGAGTCTCTGCTGTTGTCTGGCATCTTGTTCTCTGTGTTGGATTCCATACTGGAGTCTCTGCTGTTGTCAACCATTTTATTCTCCATGTTAGGTTCTACACTGGAGTCTCTGCTGGTTTCAGAAGTGTCCAAGATGGGTTCCCTGTTGAATTCCTCATTGAGATTTGTCAGCTTCAGCTCCTCTACATGTCCTGGGTTGACCTCAGCTGGACTGTTTGACAGACTGGGGTCAATGTTGATGCAGGACTTCTTCATCTCTTCCATGTCAGCAGAGCCCGACTCACTTTCCAAAGTATCACTCACTGAAGTTCCTCTGCAGTCAGTCACACTACTCTCCTCCCTTTCTGGGATCCTTTGTGACTCCAGCATTGCGCTTGTTCTTCTTCCTGCACATGTTCCATTTTTCTCGTCTGCATGTCCTGCACCTAGACTGTCAGTTCTGGCAGCCCAACTCCTTTCACTGTTGGCATTCGTACCACACAACAACTCTAATGTTGTGGACACTTCTTCCATCTCACCAACGCTGTCCGCTTCGTCTTGATTCAACATCAAAGTCCTGCCTGGCACTTCAGTTTTCTTGAAGATTTCTTGATTGCCTGTCTGTTTGGGATTACTAGGTAAACTCCAAATGTCTGCGACTGAGGGTTCTGTTTTATTGACCAGTTCCAATGTGGGCAAGAGCTCAGCTGCACTCTGAGAATTCCAAAGACTCTCAAGTTTGTCACTATCAGTAGACTTCCAAGACTGCCAACTACCTATATTTTCAGTTTTACTGCCGAATTCCATGCTGTTTTGAGAATATTCTTCTTCAGAGTCCTTTGCCTTCAAAGACCTGGGCCCCTTTTCCTCTTGCCCCCTCTGCGGCAAGGACAAGTCCCAACTAATGGTGTGGGCATCTGTAGCGTCCTTATTCTCTGTGGCACTATTTGTCCTTGAAACACTCTTACGCTGTGGCTCAGGCACAGAATTTCCAGCTCGTTTCTTCTTTCGCTGGGACTGAGGGGCTTCCCAAGCCTCCGAATCTGTTTTGCTAATGCTTGACTCAGAAGTGTTCCTAGCACAGGTGCTTTGACTTTTGACTCGTGAAATCAGTGCTGCATCTTGACCACTATTCCTGTTTGCCTCTGACAAATTTCCAAAGCTGGCACCACGAGAGGAATTAGAATCATAAACATACTCCCCACAGATTCTACCTGAATTTTCAAAGTATTTCTCTATGCTATCAACAATTTTATTATCCTTAAACTTTTTCAAATCTTCCTTAACTAACTGCTCTTCTTCAGGAGTCAAATTAGCCACAAAAATCCAAGCATCAATGTCATCTTCTTTAGCCCCTCCGGCTTGCAGTTTCAGGCAATAATCTCTGATACCAATTAATTCTTCCTTTGCTTTTTGCTTGTGCTGCCTTCCCACAGGTAACTTTTCCTTTGATTTCCTATGCCTATGGTGCTGCAGTTTTCCTGTTGGTTTTGCCTTCCCCATTGGAGTCTGGTCTGGATGATGATGAACCATGTTCTGCCCAGAGTTTGGCACGTTTTGTTTCACCCCCTGAAGAGGAACAGCAGGGCTGCTCCTTTCAGTTGGGGACATTCCCTGTGGCTGATTCCTGTTGAAACAAAAGAAACAACTGGGATATATGTGATATATATATATATATATGTCACTTACCAATACGACCCTCCATATAATGCAGATATGTGACCCTACAAAACAACAGGGATATGTGATTTTCCAAGGCAATGTGGATATGTTACATTTCCAAAACAATGGGGATATGTGATATTTTTTATCTGACTGCCAGGAACCAGTTCCTGTTAAACTGACTTTCATGCAAAAACACTGAATGCATCTACCTAATCAGTAAAGAAGACACTAGACAGCCAGCACTGATTGGCATATAACAATTTTAATATCCAAGTAAATTTCATGGTCATATTTCAGCCTGTGTTTATCGTTTAACATGACATACTTCATAGCGAAAACTGGAAACACTTTGCACAGAAAACAACAGGATGATAAAATGGTGGAAACTGTTTCATTTCCATGAATGATCTCCAAATCATCTTCCACTGATCGTTGACATACAATGAACACATTATCCAGAGCAAAAGTCAGTAACTTTTTTCTTTCGTTCTTTCTCTCTATTTTTTCATCAGGCACAAGAATTTAATCTTAAAACAACAATGTAACAAAACTAAATCTGTCAAGTGGAAAACACCAAAACATGAACACAAGAGTCCAGCAATAATCTGCCACAGATTTGAAAACCAGATATCAGGAATGTTCTGATATTCACTTACTCCCTTGTGTTTGAAGGTTAATGGGAGTGAAGTTGTGCCTGTATATATGCCAGCATGCTTGTACTGGGATGAAGGCTGGGTATGGGAGAACAGAGTAGTGAAGTACCTGAATTTCACATAGCAATGCAAAGCCATCACGAGAATGACTGCTGGTGTGAAAAACATATCAGATACTGAACGGATCAGTTTCAAAATACAATCAACAGGAAACACTCACTTTGTGCCCAACTTATTCTTCACCATATTCACAAAAGCAGCTGTAGATATGGTCTTGTACCTGTCCTTCATTCTCTTAATGGCCTCAATTGAAACTCCATGTTCGTTAACCCTGGAATAAACACAAAACACAATTCATTCTACACACATATCTCTCGAGTCAAAAGAAAGATTCATTCCATTAAATGTGTTATGTATCAAAAGAAATATTCATTCAGTGACCTATGTAAATATGCACCAAATGAAACAAGAAATGTATAATAATTCCATGTAAAGATGTAGCTCAGTGAAGCCTTGCAGACAGGACAAACTGACCAAAAAGTCAACAACAACAAAATCACAGCCCATAACTATAGAACATAATTCAGCCACATGTTAAGCAATAGAATCCTGTGACAAATAGGAACACAATTTATGACAGTACAGTGGATATAACACATGCGAGTGATTCCCAGCCAGACAACTTTTATTAAATATTTGTCTTCTGTTATTGTGTGCATGTGAATATCTGTGTGCATGTGTGCATGCATGTGTGTGTGCATGCGTGCGGACTTGTATGACACTATGCATGTCTGGTTGTCTGAACTGTAAAAGTTTGTAAGCAACTATTACTATACATACTTAGCCAAATGTTTAGGTCTAGACTTCCAAGGTGTGTCTGGCTCCATGAGCTCAACAGTGTAGCCTCGGGAAATTGCCTAAACAGAAAAAACACATCAGAATAAATACTAAACAAAGTATGACAGAAGTGACAGGAATTGTCATAAACTGAACACCTAAACTGTAATTCAACTGTAAGACAAGTTAACACGAAGAAGGCATTAAAATTACTTTACTGAAAATATGCACACTGTGCATTTTGTGCAAGACACACACACACACACACACACACATATATATATATATATATATATATATATTATATAAGATATATCGGGTGTCCAAAAAAAAGTGAACTGCTTTTTGACAAGTATTTTTTCAGTGATAGAGAAACCGAATTCATTGAAAATTTTTACACAGTAACCTTAGGGTATCATCAACAAGTCTGCAAAATATCTAAAAGTTCGGACGCAAATTATGTGAGTATTGTCAAATTCAAAACAACATGTCAAAAGACCCAATATCAGAGCTGTGCAATGTGACCTTCATCATGATCGTGCCAGCTGCCAGGTGTTGGCATCTGTCAATCAGTGTCTGTCTAAAAATAGCCTGTCTGGGTGTCAAGTCTATTGATTTTTTTATTGTCGTCTGTATCCAAAATCAGTTCTGTCCAAAGTTTCAGTTTGAAAGGATCAACCATGTCTTTGACTGTGTTTGAGAAAAAGTGATAAGGTTACCATTGAAAACTGTTTCAAGGAGAAAGGCTGGGGTGGAAGAAGGATCGTAAAGGAATTTCCAGGCAAGGGGTGGAGTCATGTCACTGTAAAAAAAAGTGTAAATAGACTTATCGCAAAAATATCCACTACAGGATCAGTAGCACATAAAATTGGCAGTGGGAGACCCAAGACTGCATGTTCGGAGGAGAACAAGGACCGTGTTGAGGAACTGATTCAATCCCAGGAGGAGAAACCAGGAACCCACAAATCTCTTTGAGAAGTTGCAAGCAATTTACAAGTGAGCAAGTCTTCTGTCAAAGAATGACGAAAGAACTGGAGCTGAAGCCCTTCAAGAGGATACAGGTATCAAGGAGGGACCAAAATGTTAGAGGGAAAAGAAAAACTCGCTGCTGTAACTTGAATGACCACTACTCAGCCACTGATGTGAAAAGGATCATTTTCACAGATGAGAAAAACTTTACGTTAGAGATAGCTATAAATCGCCAAAACGATCGCATGTATGGGAAACAGAAACGAGAAATTCAGCCATCTCGCCTCTATCATGAGTCTTCTAGATTTTCAAAAAAGATGTTTTCAGCTGGAGTATCCTGGAAAGGAAAAACAAACATTCATTTTTACTGAAACTGACAGAGCCAAGGTTAAAGTGAAAGCTACGTTCGGTTATTGGATAACAATCTTCTCCCGGATTGTAGGCATCTTTATCCTGGAAACAATTACGTGTTTCAGCAAGATGGGGCCCCTTCACACACTAGTACAGTAACCCAGGCCCATCTGGAGAAGGCTACACCAGAATTCATCAAGAAGGATGAACAGCCTCCACAAAGTTCTGACTGTAACCCAATGGATTATGCCATATGGGACTCTCTGAAGGAGAAAGTTTACCAGGGAGTGAGAGACAAATTGACCGAGCAGGCGTTAAAGGACAGGATAATTGTGTCATGGGAGGAGATATCGGTGGAAGAAGTATGTAAAAGCATTTCTGCTTGGAAGAAATGGCTTCGTTTAGTCGTGGAGGAAGATGGAGGCCGCATTGAGCATAAACTGATATAAGTGAGTTTTCCTCTGATGTTGGATTTTTTTTTACATGCTGTTTTGAATTTGATGATACTCGCATAATTTGCGTCCAAACTTTTAGATATTTTATTGACTTATTGATGATACCCTAAGGTTACTGTATGAAAATTTTCAATGAATTTGGTTTCTCTATCACTGAGAATATACTTGTCAAAAAGTGGTTCACTTTTTGGGGGACACCCGATATATATATATATATAATATATACAACACATACAGAAACACACATAGAACCTCCCCTCTTACTTTTCCCCTTAGGTTCAAAAGTTATTCCTTTGTGATGTTGAGCCAGCACTACATCTCTGATCTGTGCAGAAACTATACATGTGACTGAATGACAAAAACTAATTTTTAATGTATGGCTGAAAAGCAAAACCTTTTTTTAAAGAGAAACAATAACCTCACATCATCAATGTCAACTACTACTACAGTAATAGAGTACTAAGGACAGATGGATGGATGGATGGATGGATGGACAGACAGACAGACACCCACACACACACATACACACTGTGCCACACACAAACACATATACACACAATAAAAGAGAAGGAAACGCCATGAAAATCATCAGATGGCTTAGTGAGAATGCATAGACGCTCTCTTTCTCACTTTCCTCTCCAACTCCTCATCTTTCACTAGTTTCGGCCATATCTCTCTCTTGTTTTTTTTGTTTTTTTCCACTCCAACATCTTTCTCTTGCTCTCTGTCTTCTGCCTCTTCCCTGGTAATATGTCCCTGTTCCTACTGATGGCATTTCTCTCACATTATTTTAATACAATTTTTAATTACTCTCTCTCTCTCTCTCTCTTTGCAATTAACATGTCTTCTGTTCTCTCCATGAACAATGAGAATGGGGACTGATTCATTAAATCAGTTTGTAAATGTTGTTGACATTCATTTACTTATTCATATTGTCTCTCTCTCTCTCTCTGTCTGTCTGTCTGCCTCTCTCTCTCTCTCTCTCTCTGTTCCCCTTCCCATTCTTCTCTCACCATTTCTCCATAGGGAAGCATCTCCCAAAGTTCTGTATTTGTATTGTCCACAATAACTGGTGACACTCCAGCATCCAACGCTTTCAGAACTGTTGAGAAAAATGAAGAATACATTCCATCATTATCTTGTACTGGCATGTTGCAGGAAAGGAAGCTGACTCAAGCATTTAACTCAGAAACCTATTTCATCAGTCAGCCAGAACAATCTACACAATTACATGTAATATGTAGCCTTCAATGCCCTCTTACTGATAGTGTTTTATTCTTTATCAGAGTACAATTAACCTATATCATCATAACAATAAAAATCATTTAACTGTTTCCATTTGGTGCAATAGATTTGTCCTAAATTTAATTTCAGGGGTCCAATTCCCACTCTTTGTTATATACAATGTGTGTTGAATGAATTGTGTTTTATGTTTATTCCATGGTTAACGAACATGGAGTTTCAATATCCCTTGTGACCCCGGTACACTTGGTAATAAAGACATATTCTATTCTGTTCTATTCTAATACATCTTCTGAAGAAGCAAACTCTTGTTTGAAACTATAGAGATACACTATTACTACTTAAAAGCCCACTATTTATTCTTAATTTCTTTTATTCCTTCATAACTTTTTTTTAATGGACTCTCTATGGTACTTTGTTTTCCAAACACACATGTTACAAGTTACTGATGGCACACCATATTGTACTGCATTTCTCTTTTTATCACAACAGATTTCTCTGTGTGAAATTTGGGCTGCTCTCCACAGGAACAGTGTGTCGCTACACTGCAGCACCACCTTTTTTTTTATATTACATATCAAAAAACTGATGTGATCATTGTGTAGTATTTCTGTCTAGTATTTATCATTTATAGTTTATAATTAATGCCAACAAAAATGATGCAATGCTGCATAAAACATATTTCAGTAAACACAGCTGCGTAAATATATTACTAACATTAACATCCCATGAAATCAGATGAAGTGCAAAATGAATGAATCAACCAACCTCTCTTTCTGTTCCACCCGTGTGCCTCAGAGAGTTTCTCCGGGCAAAACTGATACACACCACCTCTAAAGAAGTATTCATCTGTTGAAAAAATCTGACCAGAGCCCTGGATTTTCCTGTTTGACACACACACACACCACAGAATTATATATACAATATGTAGAGAGAAAAAAAATATATTGAAACAGTGCAAAATATTGAAATCAGGAGATGTGAAACAAAGTTAAAAGTGCCCATGGATATGAAAGCTCACAGCTAAAATCAAGAGCACATGGCAGCTGAAGCCAACAGATGAGGAATCCTACACACACACACACACACACACACACACACACACACACACACACACAAAATCTCAGACTGACTCTCTCTCCCTCTCCTTCCATCTGTGTAAGTGTGCATGCATGTGTGTATGCATAAAAGATCTGAAAACAATTTGAATAATGAAAGCATGCACAGCTCATTATTAATGTATATTCTATTATGTATATGGTTGATAATACTGCAACATGCTTACTTTCAAAGCAGAGCTTGTACTGTACATTAAATTGAAAAGAATCCTAATCAATACCCCCTTTAGAGAGACTTAGAGAAGCAACAAGAAAACCAATAGAAAAATAAGGAAAAATAATTACCTTGCCAAATATGACTTCCCACTTCCAGGCAGACCTCTCAGGATAATGACGACTTTGGTTTGACCATCAAGCTCTGTCTTCTCCGGCATCAAACCCTTGGACTGTGACTTTGCTCTAGCCCCTTTTGCAGTCTGTGCTGGACCTTGCCTCACAGCACCACCCTGTCTCACTTTCTCTGCAAATTGGCCCTGGGGTGCAGTATAACTGCCATTGCCTGACTGTGACTCAACGGATTCTGACCAAGCTGACGAAGAAGATTGTTGTCTGGTTGTTGCTGATGAACTATCAGTGGCAGCAGCTGAAGAGTATGGTGACCAAATCCCAATTCCAGGCCCAGACGAAGACGCTGGGTGTGATGATAAGTAAAGATTCTGACCAACATATCTGTCAAACTTGTTAGACTGACTGAACACTGGCTTATTCTTTGTTTCATGTGGATGTCTAATGCCCAATGTATGTGCCACTTGCGATTCAGGCCGGTAAGCTGGCAAATGCTCTCTGCGACCATCATTTATTGTTCCACCCACAACAGAATGAGCTTCTCTTTTATAAAGAGAATACTTTGGCACAACAAAATGTTGTGAGCTGCCCAATGCTGAGCTGGCCAGAGACGGAGTAGACAAGAAACTAGGTCTGAACTCAGGAGCATCAGCTGAGAGAGCCATGATAGACAGGTTATCAAAAGATGTGCCACTGTTTTTACCAGACTGACAGGTACTTCTAAGAGATCCTGTCTCACAGGCCCCTGTATGGAGTGCACTGTAACTCTCTACTGTCTCAACAGAGGGTGCTGCTGTATTCACAGTATCAAACAACAACACATCTGGGAGCTTTTCACTTTGCTGCTTCACAGATTTTCTCTCAAATGATGATGAAATACATTTCGACTGTGATTCCAGACCTGGAGGGTCTATCAGATGATGTGTGTCTTCCCACGAGGGGGTATGCTGACCCTGAGCACCTGAAAATGTCTTATCAGTTACTGTGCTGGCTGTGTATGTTGAATCTGACTGTTGAGACTCATTGTGACTATCTATTCTGCTGTTCCACTGACCTGATTGAACTGGCTGGCCATGATCAGAAAATCCCCCGAGCCCAAAGGAAATGCCAGGAAATGGCACATTCAAAGACCGGGCCATCTCTGCATAGTCATATCTCAAGCCCTTTGTGTCTCGGGTCTCTGCCTTAGCAGTGCCATCAACAAAACTGTGTTGTCTACCGGAGTTACTCACTGATGACCTGGTATCTGCAGTTTGTCCATGTGCATCAGCATTGTCTTCAGATTCAAGCAATGTGCAAGCAATGATGTCCAGACCTGTGCAATCAGACTGTCTTCTGGTTGATGCTTCATCACTGGTGAGTTGATACAGCTTTTCTATGGCCACATCCTCTGTGTACCAAAATGCAAAACAGAAAAACCTCACATCATTTATCATTCCAAGTATGCTTCAATACTAAAACTTTGTAAAAGCTAGTATAAACAACAGAACATTAGAGGTTCCACTTCCAGAAACAAGAACAAAACAATTTAAGAATTTTTTCTTTGTAAGAACAGCTGTAAACAGAAACAATTCACAGTGGCAACAGCACGCAACTTACTAATAATTATTTCTTTCACATTTACGCCACCAACTTCAGAAAAAACATATTATCCATCTTCTCACCTTTCCAGTGCGACTCTTCCAGTATCAGTTCAATCACATCTTTGTCAATTTGTCCATGAAAGATGTCCGCCACTCTTGTTACAAGTTTTGCTTTTTTTCCACTCATTTTGGGTGTCGTGTTTATATAATCATTCTGTCTCGGTTGTAACATTGTTAAAAAAAAAAAAAAAACGACTCTGAACTAAAGCTGATCAAGAAACACAGCAGCAACAAATTTTAAATAGTCTGTTCCACAGATACGACCATAGCACTGTTCCAAATCTTTGTCGTCCCTGAGTTGTTGACATTCTAATCGTCACAAAGAACGGAAACGGAAACAAATATACGCCATTTTTATATTATGTCTTTTCAACGAAATATCGCGAATGTTTTCGAGTTTGGTTCAGTCAGTCACTCAAGGAGGCGTCACAGCGTTCGGACAAATCCATATAATACGCTACACCACATCTGCTAAGCAGATGCCTGACCAGCAGCGTAACCTAACGCGCTTAGTCAGGCCTTGAGGGAAAAAGAAATCAAATAAGACACGTACACAAATAAATGGATAAGTCAGTAACTGATTAATTACTATTATTATTAAGTCAGTTCGAAAAAAAGATAATAAGAAGATAAATGAAAATAACCAATAAAATGAAATCAAAATTACTAAGTAAATAGATAAAAAAAATAAAATTAGATAAAATGTAGAAAAATATGAATAACAACTGATGACAATAACAATAATGAATATATAAAAACAAATAAGCAAAAAAATGTAAATAAAACACAGACACTGACATAAGACACACACACACACACACACACACACACACACACACACACACACACACACACACACTGGCATGCCACGAAAGTTTCAGCTAAGCAAGGTTTGTAATATGTATGTGATTTGGGTCCCAATTATGACCAAATGCGAAGTTGTGTGTCTGAAAAATATTTGTCTTCGTTTTTTTCTGCCTCCTTTTGAGCATATTACAAAATTAAAATACGATAATAATAAATAAATGAATACATAATTATATCAACAAATAAATACATAAATAACCAACAACAACAAAAAACGTTCTTTTAGCTGTAAGTTTATTAGATTTGCAGATGTTGTCTAGATACTGTATTGGAGTTTAAAATAAAACTCAACTGCTATGTGACGCTGATGTGTATTTGGAAATGTTTATTCTGGGCATGAAATCATCATTATCATGTAATTGTTCTCCACACTCCAACTGGAGTCGTGAAAAGATAAGTGAAAACTTGAAACAAGAAACTTGAAACACACAGACACACACCGTGAGACTCACAAACATACACATACACACACGCACAGAGGCTACCACTGATTTCATACCGAAACAGCCCCATTCCTCTCTCCACCCTCCAACAACTTATTCGCAGACACACAGGACGGGAAAACTGATCATAACAACTGTGGAAAAGATTAGTTTTAATAGCTGATTTGAATGAGGACACTAAGACTGAGCGTGTCGGACCGGTAGAATAAGGGAGTTTGTTCCAGATGACAGTTTCCAATGAAAGAGATAGCACGTACGTTCAAGTTCCCCATGGAGTTTCTTTCGCCTGTTTGGTATGCGAAAAGTCAGAGTCAGAGCCAGAGATAACACTATAACAAACAGTGGCAATCTTGTACTGAATTCTGAAAGAAACAGGCAGCCAGTGCAGTCCTGCAAGGAGGGAGGAGATGTGCACGGTTACGTTTGCGTGCCTTTAGACAA
>NC_134899.1:20266526-20396526 GCF_041734735.1 Babylonia areolata
CGAGGACAGGTGAGCAATCACAAGAAATATCTTAAGACAGGAAATAATGGGGTGATTTTGGTTTTAGTTAGTTGTTTTTGTTTTGTTTTTCATTGAATATTTCCATGTTCTGGAGGTTTATGTAAAAAATGTACAAGTTATTGTTATGTGTTGTGACGTCACGTCATGCTTTGGAAAACAACACAGCCAGAAACAACCAACCCTTCAGTTTGCAGTCATGTTTATCTCGTGTATGCTGCAAACAGTTACGGCCGAGTTGGTTCAGATATAACAGAGTAATTGTGTTGCTTTTTTTTTCATGGCGTTTACGCACGAACAATTGCACACTCGAATGGGGTGCATTCACAAACATCAGACGGCGAACACGTGTTTGGCGAGCACAGACTCTTCTGGATCTTTCTGTGTGTCTCCAGTCTGACATCACTTTGGAAGAGTGGGGGTGGGGGAGGGGGAGCTGTCATGTAATAGACAGTAGACTCGGTCACCATTTTCCTTGTTCAGGTGTTGTTTTATTCTTAATGAAATTACTTCACAAAACATTGACCAGGACACAGGTCATCTGATGCTGTCACACCTGAATAATATATATGGTACCAGTAACTGAGTAAGAGAAAACGAAGTAATTGGGTGTTGATCCTGATTGATCTGAAGCTTGGTGCTTTGCAGGGATTCCGACAAGAATGACATTGAACAACATCGGTCATCGTTACATATGGTAATTTTAGTTGGTGGGAGTTCGTCGAACGGCAATTAGAAAAATTAGTGGGAGTTCGTTGGTAATTTTGGTGGGAAATTTGGCAAATGTGGAGTCGAGGAGGTGCTGATGGTGACCAATCTGTGGATATAGAGTTTGATTCCCAGTCAGACTTTTCTATTGGGACTGGTTCTATCAGCCATTGGTGAAAAGTTCATGCTGGACAGCAGCAAAAGCAAATTCAAGAATCAAGAAAGGTCCGCATTTCCTTGTCAGTAGAGCACCATTTGGTTAGACGAAAAACCATAGCACTTAAAGACTTCAGCTGTTCCAAGATGGGGAGCATTTTTCGTTGATATGAGAGACCTTGACTGATTTTGAAGATGAAGAAACTGGTCATCCAAGAAAGTGCCAAGTGTAGTCGCTCAGAAGCAGTGGTATTGGAAAGAATAGTGGCCGTGTCTGCAGCTATCAGAGTACCTGTCATTTTTTTCTTGTTGCAGTGTGTGTTCAAGGGATTTCACATGGGCTTATAGGGGGTCTCCATCTGTGCATGACTGCAAGAAGTACCTAGACCTAGTCAGTGAATCCAAAACTGAGAGTGAGAAAGTGAAAGCTTCGGCTCCTATCTTGATTACTGTTTTCTTGCCTCAGAGAGTCAGATTACTATTTTTGGCTTTGCATATTCAACTTCAAGTGTTGCTATTAAAATATTAATGAAGTTTTTGGGTAAACTGGTCTGCTGCATATAATTGTTTACATATATGTATGCATGATATCATTGACATAGCTAAAGTGTGATGAACACAGATACTCAAGTTCAGACTTTCCCAATGTTGCTTCTGTCAGTTGCTCAGGCTGACTTCTTTCTTTTGAGTCTATTCCTCACAGACACAGACATGTTAATCATAATGTCAAGTAATATGTGAGTACACATTTTTGTTAATTATGATGTCATGTTTGTACACATTTTTACACTTTGTGTACACAGGTTATATGTGAACTTGTTATACATGAGCCTTGTTCTTGTTTTGACGTTCACCTGATTTTCCTGTTTTGTTGAAGTGGAAGTGCCTTCAGCTGATAGGGCAAATTTGTCAAGTTGATTTGGATGTGACAATCACACGAACTAACCAGACCCTGGCCCATATCGCGGCGCAGCAGAGTCAGGCTGAATGCATCGCTTGGCTTGTGCAGCATGGCATCTCATTGGGTATACAGGTAGGTAGATAGCAATTTACATAGTTTTATTTTTCATGTGACACAGTATTGTTTTTCTTTCTGTCTGGGTATTTGGGGCCTTTGTAGCTTGGATGTCTACGAGAGTTGGGTCATCATCAGCAAGGTATCCATGATGTGCGCACCAGTCGTACAGGTGAAACGCCCATCCACATAGCAGCAAAGGCGGGTCACATATGGTGTCTGCATTGGCTACGGATGCACAATATTGAGTATATCCCGCAGGTAATGCTTGCTTCCCCTTTGTCAGGCCCTTCATCAGCCATGTTCATTATAGTTTCTAGATTTTATCTTTATAAATTGTTTTTTAGTCTTTATTGTCCACTGGATTGAATGTTATTTGATTTTTTTTTTCAGTTTTTTGTTTTTGTTTTTCAACTTTTGTTAGTTTTTGTTTTGTTTTTTGTTTTGGTTACCTTGAAACAAACACAGTGAGTTCAAATGAAACTGTAAGTAACAGTTGGTCCCAAAGGTCATATTCATACATATGTCTGCATATATATGATATTTTTCCAGAAGAAAAAAGAAGAAAAACTGAGCTGGATTTATCAATGACTGACTTATTTATAAATTGATTTTTTTTAAGTGCTCATTTTTATCAATTGGTTTTAAGTGACCATGAGTACAAAATTGTTTTATGAAGTTTTTGTTGACGCAGGTCTGTCATTTGTTTTTCTGGAGTAAAGAATAAGATGGAGCTTACATAAATTGTAATAAGTACTACAAAGTTAACAATGTGGCTGGTCAGATAGTATTGCTGATTAAGGCATAATGTGGATCCATTTTTGTTGTTGTTAGATTTCTTTCATCTACTTTTATTTTTAGTTTATAATTTTAATTAATTTAATATCTCACTCTCTGAGTCTGTTGCAGTTCCTTCTCATGTTTTCTCTATGAAGAGTTTATTATATTGATGTTTTTCTTTTCGTTCTTGATTTTTAAAAAAAAGTTATTTTCTTTGGCAAGAAAAACACTTGATGCAGATGACTTCTTATAAAAGTAGTAGTATTCATTTAGTTTCTTTTTGTTTCATGCTAGGAAATTAGTTTTATCTATGAACTTCATGCCATCCTATTTCTGTTGATGTTGACATCAGTTTAAATTCTGAATGAAATGAGTACTCTGTAAACGTGAGTTTGATAAAAAAAAACAAACCCACACACATACTCATCAAAAACAGACACATACTCAGATGTATGTGGCAGAGCTTTATAAAGTTTATACAGAACATGCAATATTTCCTTGTAATATTTATTGCATGTTCAGTTTTCTTTGAAGTTAAATTGTTGTGTGCATTCTACAAGAACTATTTAGGCAATAACATTGCCAGTCTTCATTGTTATTCTGGTAATGGTATTGATCATTTGATATGTTTTGATATTTCTAAAATCATTTTTATTATTTCATGATACCAACACCCTTGTGAGCATGCTTGATGGATTTATCACTTGTGATGGATGTTGGATGCAGTTATTGCACTTACCTTTATTTTATTTTAGCTTGGTTTATGCTGTTATTGTTTCTTTTAGTTTTATATTATTTTTTGCATACAAATGGTCAGATCAGAAGCATGTTGTCATGCTTGATGTGAAAACAAGCCAAGCACATGAATCCAGTAACTGGTCATTTATATCGGCTGTTATCTTTCTTTACAGTTGCACAGAAACATCATCCAGTTCAGCAGTTGCAACTGGTAACTGTGGTGACTAAATCACTTAAGCTAAAATGAAATTATTGGTCTTTATTATGCTTGTTCTATGTACAGTCAAAATTGAAGTATTATTTGCATTTTTTTTTCTTTTTTAAATGGCATGGATCTGGTTCAGGGTGGGCAGATTTGTGGCTACTGAGTTTATGGTGAAAGAAAGGAGACAGATGGTGAAGAATTTTGTAATCATTGAATATTTGACAGATAAATACTGATTACTGGACCAATGAAAGCATTTAAAACTGTTGATGTGTTCAGTATATATTTGTCCTGATATTTAAGAAATTGTATTTAAAAAGATATGAAACAAAAAACAAACAAAAAAACAAAAAAAAACCCAGTGCAAAGAACTTTTAATCTTTTTGAGCCTACAGTTGAATTGAGTAATGTGTTCTTTTTTTCCTTGCCAGGATCATAACGGTGATACCCCTCTTCATAAGGCAGCACAGAGCGGGCATCTGGAGTGTGTTAAGCTGCTGACCACACCCAGTCCAGTTCTGAGGTAAAGGATAACATTAAGATGTGTTTTGTTTATCCCTGGTGGTCATGCTTTGTTTTTCCTTTGTAAATGCGTGCATGTCTATTCTGCCCACAAAACAACAAACAACAACAACAAAAAGACAAAAATATATAGCAGCAACCTTACAAAGTGTAGGCCCACCCATTTTGAAAAGGGCTGTTCTAGTGTTGGGATTAAGGTTGTAAATGTTCATTTGATATTCAAATTAGATCATAACTCTGTGCTTTGTATGACAGTCTGTCATTAGCTGTTATGCAGACCAACATTTCTTATCTTCACTTTGTTGTGCCACACTGATCAGTTCTGACAATTGCTCTGTTTCTTTGGTGTTTTAGATTAATTGATATGTTTGTTTTCTTGTGTGTGTGTGTGTGTATGTGTGTGTTAGAGTTTTGGAGCAGATCCATTGTATACTTTAATTATTCTTTAGTTTTACAGCCAGTGAAAATTTTGAAGTGACGGACTGAGAGATGCGCACAGAACAGAAATGCTATCAAAGAGAAGACAAGTGCAAGTGTAATGCTGATTGGTTTGAACCCAGAAAAACTGGCCATCTGACTGGTGTTTATTTTGGCATCATACTGGAGCAGGCCTTACTTATTCTATTGATATCCCTCTTTTGTATGGGCACCATCACACTGTTGTAATACTTTAAGTGGAAGAGAAGGCCATGTTTTTGTGTCTGTTGATTGTGATTTGATAGCAGTAGCACACGATCAGTGCACACACACACACACACACACACACACACACACACACATATTATTACTCTCTCCCTTTTACTTACATTTTCACACAATTACACACAATGACACTCACACACACACACACACACACACACACACACTTTTCCCCTTGACTGGAAGTAGATGCTAACGTGGTGATAGCCTTGAGATGGCCTTAGTCACGTTAGCGGTTGGCGAGGCTCTAAGCTCCATTTGATTTGATTTCTCACACACACACACACACACACACACACACACACACACACACACACACATGCAGCATTTGTATCTGTGGAGTGGGAGGGGCATGTGATTGATATTTTGTAAAGCCACACAAAGCCTTTAAAAAAAGGATTTGGTGATGTGTTGTTTACACATTCAGAGGTGAAAAGAAAACCCTTTTTCTGTTCCAGCACATACAATCAGAATGGCCAGACTGCACTGGATGTTGCTGTGCAACATGGCCATCAGGAATGTAAAGAATTTTTGGAGCAAGCCATGATTTCGCAGCACTCCTCATTTTTCCCATCTGCCAGTTCCCCAATTCTGATGAATGGAGAAGGAATCTACCAGCATCGTGTCCTGGGCAGAAGTGGCATTGAGTGTGATCAGGACATGGAGATGGGAGAGGAAATGGGCAGTGATGGTGATGCAGCCACCTTATTCCAGCCAGTGGCACGTGGCAAACGTTCTTATGATGAGGAGGAGGAGGTGTCTTTCAAACGACGGCGGCTGTTTGGTGAGGGCTTTTCTTGTTTAGTTCAGCAAATAAACACCATTATATATGTTTTTGATGTTCAAAAGGTAGGGCTTATTCTGAAATACCATAATTTTGATTTATGATATGCTCCCGTGTATAATGTGCACCACCTTAATTTTATGAAACTTTAAGAAGTTATATGCCATTGCCTTACTGATCTTTCTGTCTTTGGCCTCATTGTCTTGAACTCCATACCTCTGTTCCATAGAATAACGAAGTGCTTTTCAACTTATAAAAAGCATCTAAAGACAAACCATTTTCAACTTAAACTCTGTTGATGTGTACAAATGAGTGCTTGTTTGGGTTCTTTTTCTCTGTAGATTGTTATGTGTTGTAGGGAGGGGGAAGTGTTTTTTGATTTTGCCCTTTAAAAATTAATGAAATGTACATTTTTAGTTTATTGAGATGTATGTCACTGGCTTTTAAGAGTTATGAGTAGATTTAAAAGAACTGTTATATGGTTCTTATGTATTCTGGTATTGGGAGTAGTTTTAAGTGTTGTGATATGGTTTTTATGTATTGTGGTTTTTATGTATTGTGTTGGATTTTAGTATTGTGATGTTGAATTTTAGTATTGTGATGTTGAATTTTAGTATTGTAATATGATATGTGCATTGGTTTGGTTTTGTGATGTGTATGTAATGTATGATTGTTTTTGTGGAGTGTGTGATGATTGTGTGTGTGAATGAATGTAAATGGGTACTCAAGTGTTTTGATTGGCTGTCTGTACAGCGCTATGTATGTAATATATTCATTTTAGTGTTTAGGTGCATGTTTAAAAATTTTACCTTGTACAGCGCAGTTGAACATGTTTTACATGGAAAGGCGCTTTATAAACTAAATAATCTTTCTTATTATGGCATCAGTTGCACTTCTTTGGGAAGAAAGGTGGCAGTATTGTTAAGACCCTTATCTGCCAGTACAGTGTCTGTGGCGGTCTGGGTTTGATTCCCGCTCTCAGCCTTTCTTCAGAGTTTGACTGGAAAATCAAACTGATAGTCTAATCATTCAGATGAGACAATATATTGAGGTCCTGTGTGCAGCATGCACTTGGCGCACTGAAAAAGAACCCATGGCAACAGGAGTGTTGCGCTCTGCAAAATTTCTGTATAAGAAATCTACTGTGAATGGTATCCATATGCATGCACTCGAAGCCTGACTAGCAGATGTGTAGGATATATGGATTTTTCAGAATGTAGTGACACCTTGAGCAACTGAAACTGGAAAGTAAAACTGATGTTTGATAGTTATCTATGTTTTAGCCTCATTAAATTTCCAAGCATCGTTAGGATGAAAGTTGGGCCAGGCAAAGTGACCAGCTTAAGAAAAATAAAGATAGGGGCAATGTCTGAAAAGGACCAGTGGTCTTTGAGAAAAGAGCAACTACATTTCACAAGGTAGATGTTGTTTCTCCCATTTGTTCTCTTCCTCCACCCTTATGAGTAACGTTCTGGAATAACATACATGTATAACTTCTGCAGCCCCCACCAGTGAGGAGAAGGTTGGCACAGTGAACAATAATAACGTGGTGAGCTCCTACCAGGGCATCCTGGCCATGTCTGTGGAGCCCCTTAAACACCCTGCACACCATTACCTCAACGACTCGCAGGAAGGTAATGACACTTTGGCCATGCAGCTCTTTGTGTGAACAAACAGTCTTTTTCATTCCCTCCTTCCTTGTTGAGACTAGTTTACTGCGTACTGCGATTGTTCAGGGTTTTCAAGTGTGACTTTTATATATATATATATTTTATTTTTTTTATTTTTTTTTTACTGGACTTTGTATTGTAATTTCTGTGAGATATTTATGTGAATTTTGTTTGAAGGTGCAGATATGCCTTAATAAAACTTGCTTGTGTGTATGTGTGGTTTTGTTTATTTGTTTTTGCTTTATTCAGATATAGTGCATACAGATGGCTATGGCATGAACTAATGGTGTAACAAACAAAAAAAGAATGAAAAAAAAGTGAGCAAACAAACATTACATTTGTTTTGATAATGAAAGAAAAATTAATATTCATACATGGTATTGAGCAGTGTTCATGACCTATTTTTGTTTTGAAGTCGAACATATCAGTCTTGTTTTCACCACTGTTCAGCTGTGTTAAACAGTGTACAGGTCTGCTCTTATTGATGTTGATCATTCTCAATAAATCCAGCCAGAAAAAAGAAAATGTTGTCAGTAGTCTGTCTTGAAAGGAGAGAGACTGCAGTCTGGTTGCATGCAAGTGTTACCTCATTCTTTATCAGCCAAAATAATCTTTAGCTGTCTGTTTACCAGAAAGACATATTTTCTGAATTCTTTATCTAAATCTAAAATGCTCTTTCTGATTAGCAAGAATCGTAGCACATATTCACATGCACCATTTTTTTTTCCAGTTTGTCATAGGACTGCTGTTCTGTCCATCAGGTGTTCTCATACCACTAATAGTTCCAGCAGTGCGGAAAAAAAGATTTGGCTTGTCGGTTGTAGACCATCAGTTTTCGACTGACAGCTCATTATCATTGGTTATACCAAAAACTATGTGCTATAAATGTCTTTTATTAACTCTTGTTTGGAATGAAATTGGCTACAGTGGCTTACAGATTCTGCAGTGTAAAACAGTGTATGCAGACTGCTTTAAATCCTCAGGGATGATTGATGTGTAATCTCCATGAAATGCAAGCATCACACTCTGCATACCCCCAACCCTTCATCTCCCCACGAAGACACCCTTCACATCCCCCCCTCTTCATCCCTCCTCCCCTGCCAACCGCACCTTATGGTAACAGATTATCCTTATCCCTCTTATCACCAGGCTCAGATGGAGGCCTGTGCAGTAAGCTGGGCTTTTTATAAACAGTGATACTCTCTTTCTGTCCTGCTACTTGTGCCAGCGCTAACAAATATATTCAGCAATGAAATGAGGCATTGCTTCTGTGCAGTGTGTGAATCGTACAGGTTTGTCTCTTGTTTAACAAACTGTAGAATTTGACATATTGTTGAATTAAGAGTGAAATATATTTTAGCTTTCTTGTAAGTTGATGTATTGATAGATTCATGTTTTATTTATTAATTTGGGGAGGGGGTTTGAGGTGGGAGACTTGTTTCACCTCCCAAGTCTGTTCTTTATATCAACAGTAAAGATTATCTTACAGTGTTGGTGCCAGCTGTTAAGCCAGTGTTTTGTCAGTGTTGCTTCTCATTGCAAAACTGTGTGTCCTTTGGTGCTTGAGCAGACTTCACAGCAAGGGGTGTGGTTTTGAGCATAATTTGAACCTTACAGGGGCTTCCCTGATCCCTGCCCACCCACTCTCCTAACACCATTGTATCTGTTTTGGCTTGGTTCTCTTGTTTTAGAAAATGAAAGAAGTGAAACAGACACATCAGCTTGCAAATTGAACTGTGGCAGAAATTTATTTGGCAGGTTATTCTTTCCTGTTCTCTTGACTACTGAGTTCGAGATGTTTTGTGTGCATATGTGTAAGAGTTTAATTGTGCAGCATTCTGAATGTATATGTAATAGATAGCAGTTGACATTTGAAAGTTACTTGCATGAAGAAATTAGATTAGGGTGACATTAAGAAAATAAAAAAAATCAGTGCTGTGCCTTAGATTTCAACTCAAAGTTTTATAAGGAAATAGGAATCGAGGTTCACAATCATAGACATTCGAGTGTTGAAAAGTGTTCCTGTTGTGCAATCACATGTCTTTCCACTGAGCATATTGCAAGGTATTATCTTACCAATTATGACTTAAGCTGTGCAAAGAAAGAACATCAAATGTATTGTTCAGATTTTATTTATCACAGACTGTATATAATTGTGAATTTAGCTATGGTTATTGGGCGGATGTGGTGGCGTTTTCCACTGGAAATGGGGTGCTCATTCTATCTGGTTCTGCAACTAAGCGATTATTGTCAGTGGTTGGGCACATAGTAATTGGTGTCTTTATTTTGAATCAGAACAGGCACTGCTTAAATACTGAAGTTAATCAGCTGCTGTTTACAGTTTTTCAGCCCATGTAAGGCCCTGTGTGGCTAGCCAAGCTATAAAACTCAATGACAGAGAGTCAGCAGCTGTGCAGGGTCTGCTCTGGTGTAGACCTTCTGACGACCGGACATTGAAAACTCCCTAAGGATCGTCTAGGCTGGGATTGTAGCAGATGAACTGCGTTGTTGTATATGGGGGTGCAGCAGAAAAAAGAATTGTTAAAGTGCTCTCTGGAAATGGATCAACATGTTTACAAGGAATTATCAGTGTAATCACAGTGCACTGTACTCAGCATAGTATACCAAGAGTAAAACAATGAGCTGTTTTTTGTTGTTGTTGTTGTTGTTGTTGAAAGCATAGTATTGACCCTGGCAATATTAGTTGTTGCCATTGTTGATCACAATAATAAGCATTTCCCTCCCTTGGTCGTCAGGGTCAGGGATGGATTGCACACACGGAGGGCTGCACGAACACGAAAGCAAGCAGAGCAGCGAGTGTCACAGTGGTTCAAGTATGGCAAGGATAGGGGTGTGCGCTCGCAGAGAGTATGACTACAGGTGTTCAGCCCTCCGCTCACACATGATATAACCCCCATTCTGCACCTGCCCCCCATACCTGTCGCCTGGGTCAGTTTAGTCACGAGTGTGTCTTTAGTTGTCTACTAGATTTCTGTTTCATGTTTCTCTATATTTCATTTTTAAATACCTGTTACAATCTGAGATAGATGATAAAATTGAGCAAGGAAAAAAATTCAGACTTTTAACTGCATGGAAGTGATTTAGAACATGGACAAGACATATTAAGCAGTTCATTGTGACATGATAAACATTCTTCGTTTAGAAACTAAAATGCAGGTATCTTACAATTGTAACATAGGCATTCAGATTGGACAGGGACAAAATTATATTATTTATACCTGCAGTATGTTTCTGATGTTTGTGTGTGGTACCCAGGAATTATAAAAAATATGAGGTGGGGAGGGTTGTATTGTATTTGTAAATAATGTAGAAATAAGAAATATACAGCACCATAATCAAAATTGTGTGCTTTCTCATAGTCGTTTGCTTGTTTGATATGAGGTATGGAACAAAAAAGCTTTTGTGTTTCTAATGGTTGGCAGTGAAGTGAAAAGCAAAAGAGTGGAGATGAATTGTTTATTTTTTGTGGTTTTTGTCCCCCTGCTTTTTTGTGGTTAAATTTGCTGCTGCAGCATGCAGTGCAGCATATGTGAATGGGCTGATTTCTGATTGGGTACAAAGAGGGATACTCAAATAGGTGGAACAGAGAATGGAGGTTGGGGGGGATGAGGGGATCACAACAGCATGCACATTTCTTTTGTTTATTTTATTTTTATTGTATTTATTTATTTAGAAAATAGTGTTCAAGTTTGAGTTTTATTCCCCCTGACTTGAATTTGATTTGGTTGGGGCTTTCTGTTTGCTGATTGGCATGCATTGTGTTTTATTTGTATTTTCAGTGCATGCTAAGCCTCCTTCCCCTTCTGCTTGGAGCCCTTCCGATGTGGCCACCTCTGGCAGCAGCAGCTTTGTGGACCATTGCCATGCCATGCAAGCTCAGCAGGGCTATGAGAGCATAATGTTGAGTTCATTAATCCACATGGACCATGGGTCCTAAAAATGCTTTGGCAGCAACTGCGTGTGTGGACGAAGATGCTGGGAAACTGTGTGAAGAAAGGAACATGCATATGGTGGGATGGGGTTTGGGAGGTGGGGCAAGGAAAGATGGGATGGGGGTTGATTTTACTTGGGAGTTTCGACATATCACGTTGTTTTTTCTACTTGTGTTTTATTATTTTATATGGACATGGTGGGTGTTTTAGTTGCTGTATTGTCTTTCAGTAGCAATAGAGGAGCTGTTGACTGCTGCAGTATTTTTGAGTGTTCTTTTTTGTAATTGCATAACTTCTAAAAAGGCAGTGTATCTCAGTTATATTAATTTTTGTGTTTTAGTTCATTGTACACACATGCAAAGAAAAGCTTGCCACTTTTTAGACTTCGATTTTATTCTTTGTCATTTTCTTTCAAGTGTTTAAATGCAATTTCAGATTTTTTTTTTATTTTTGGGTTGCGGGGCGGGGTGGGGGTGGGGTGGGGGGGCTAGAATATGTTGAATACTTTTTTCTCTTTGGGCATTGTGGAAGTTATTTTTATGATGAGTTGTATCTTCTTCACAGCTGTTCCAATCTAGAGAATGAAAATTTCCTTGTTTGATGAAATCTCGTTCTGTCAGCATTTTTATCTTCTGGTTTGTATGTCTCCTCTCTCCCCCAGTTCAGCTTGGTCCCAGTTTAACTTTTAAGCACAGGCTAGACAACAGGCTTGACTTATATTTGTATTTTCATAGGAAATCACAATTTATTGAATATATAAAATGGTTGATATTTTCCCATTACATTTTTTTTCTTTTGTGATTGAAATAGCCTTGTGATGGAAAGAAACTGTTTTCATGCCAGGGCCATACAGTGTACATCCTAAATCAGTGTTAATTAATGTTTGTTTTGCAAGAGTTTGAGCAGAGTATAGGTTTTTATCATTTTTGTATTCCATGGTTTCTCGAAAGTATCATTGCAAGTGTTGTTTTAAACACAACACCAGCAGAGTATATATATTTTACATTTCACACATGCCACAGATCTTTGTAACTCTTGGCAAGGTGGAGGGGTGGAAATCTCAGCAGCTTGGCCATCGCATAACATTACATTGGAGGCTATCACTTAAAGCTGCTGTTAAGAAATATGTCTGAATATTCACCATGTAAGTTAACAGGTTTGTGTTGTCTTAGGACCCACAGCTTAGACTGGGGACTACAGCAGAGTGCTGGATAGAACATTTGGAAGATTGAGTGTTTCACAGTTGTGGATTTGCTTGGTTTTTTAGAATCCATGACTCAATTGATCTCTTCCTTTGTTCAAGGCCCTGTTTTATTTTTGTTTTAATGTTGATTTTGTATGGAAGCTGAACTTCTGAAAGACATCTTGGCTGCAGCATCACAATGTTATGTTGTCATCAGTTTTACTCTTTACTGATATTGTTACATCTTCTCAGATAAATTTTTATATCATATTATTTTGAGGGGAAGCTCAAGATTTGAATGTTTGATTACTTTGTCTTTTTTTCACCTTATTTAAAATCCTGAGAGTTGTCTTCTATGTAAGAGTTCCTTATGGTGTTGACAAAAAGTGTAATCCTTTGATATTAGTAGTTAAGGGATTCAGAATGTTTTCATTTGAGAATCTCGTAATATGTATTTTGAATTCTGCTTATATGTGTGGTAATAGAAATGAAATGGTTCAGAATAACAGAGCAGGTACTGGTAGGAGTGAGAATGCTGTTTCTACCAGACTTAAACACTTGCAGTTTCTCACTTTGTTCCACAGAAATTGTTTTCGTATGATCTGAAATTTACGCACACCTAAGACAATAGATTTGTTGGGTTAAATCTGCTGCAGCCATATTTGGCGTAACTTAAAATGTTTATGAAGTTTTGTTGAAAGGTTTTCACAGAACTTATCGGCATTGTACATAATGGCCTATGAAATGTTTGCATACAGCAGAGTGAGCGGTTGTTGTTTTTTGGTTTGGTTTTTTTTTTTTTTAGTCGGCAGCTTCAGTTTTATCATTGACCTGTTTATCATTGAGCTGGTTTACCACTGCGTTTGTGTTGATAAACATATTGAAGTGACAAACTAAGCAATTGTTAATGTTGGCAGCTTTGGTTTCAGAATCACATATTTCTTTGTGTGTGTGTGTGTGTGTGTGTGATGAATTTTTTTCTTGCCTTTTTTTCCCCTTGATGTAGTTTGATTTGGTTGTCATTCTTAAAGTATTTTTTCATTTGTGTGGTTTCTTTTGTGTATTTTTTTCTTGCCTTTGTTCCCCTTAATGTAGTTTGATTTGGTCGTCATTCTTCAAGTATTTTTTCATTTTTGTGGTTTCTTTTGTGTATTTCTTTCTTGCCTTTTTTTCCCTTAATGTAGTTTGATTTGGTCGTCATTCAAGTATTTTTTCATTTGTGTGATTTCTTTTGTGCAAGTGTGTGTGTATTGATCTCAACTTGTGTTGTCTCAGAAAACTGCACGCAACTTTGTGTGGTGGATAATTTTAAACAGAGGATGTTTATCAGTAACCATACTTGAGTGTGTTATTTCATGCAATGCAACAAATTGGTGCTTCATTGTTAAGATAACTTGTACCACAAATGTTTGAATGGAAGAAAAAGATGCTGGTTTGTACAACTGTAATGATGATTTTCTGTTTTGTAATAGCTGGTTTTGGTATCACGCTGAACATAGGTTCCAGTCTGTGAATGTGATATATATATATATATATATATATATATATATATATATATATATAAAAGATATTTATGTGTATTTTTCCCTCTTTGAAGACTTGGGTGGTGGGTGGGGAACATGATAGGGGAGCTTGTCATTTGCACATCTGTCAGCAGACCACCATTTCTTGTATGTGGATGGACAAGTTAGTTTTAGTGGATACTTAAGCTGAATATCTGTTAAGGGTAGGTTATTTTTACCTTGATCTTGGCCTGTTGTTCCAGTGTCCCAGGAAAGTCTTTTGTGTAACGTTTATGGGAACCCATCAAGTACTTAGTAGATGGGACTTACCAAGTTGATGGGACTTACCATGGGAAAAGCAACATGTGTTGAGTGTTGGACTGTGCTGTCCAAGTGACCATGTGTAGTCAAGATCACTACACGGTGTGTGTTGAGCTCTTGACCCGAGACACAAATGAAAGGGCCTGTTTATGTCAGCAAATCTTTGATATTCAGCAAAGGATGTGTTTTTTGTTTTGTTTTTCTGATTGCCTCATTCCATACTTGTTTAGATATTTCTCATTTGCTTTTTAATATTTCACTTTTGTATTTTTTAAAGTTATGATATTAACTGTATATTTTTCAGATTCATATCATGTTAGTGTAATATTTTTTCTTGTTATCACTTCTGTTGCAGTGCAGTTGCTTAAGAACAAAAATTGGTCAAACGTGCATGTAAATGGTTTTTATGTGTATTTGTGTGTGTGTGTGTGTGTGTGTATATATATATATATATATATATATATATATATATGAAAAGGTGGCTCTGACTGGAAATGCTAAGTACACTTGAAAAATTTGAAGTATTCAAAGGATTCCCATTACTGTCCTATCACAAAATGGTGAAAATGGTGAAGATTTCAGAGCTGCATGAGCAGCAGTGTAAATTTATGTTCTTTTGGGAGCGAGATGGAACAAGAACATTACATATACAAGTTTTTCATTGAAGTATGTCAAAACTGGAAGTGGTGTTCAATCAAAGAAAAGGTAGCAGGGAACTGTTGACTTTCAGTCATTGAAAACAACATATTTACATGCGGTATGTGAATTCTTGGTACGGTATAGTGTTCTGCATTGATCACCTTGTGCCTTCAAAGATAAGTGGAAAGAGAGAAAACTGCACAGAATATAAGTGTGGAAGAAGAGTTGACACCTCTGTGATTACAGTGTCAGAACTTTTGAAACCCTCCTCTTTGAAATCAATGTTTGTTTTTTTTATTGTCAGAAATGTATCGGATCAAACATGCTGTTTGAGTAGATTTTATTACCTATTCTGTTTATTGCTGTGTTGTATTTGCAATTTTCATGTCATGCCTCTTTTTGTGTGCTTAAATAGTTAACTGCTTGACAGATCTGTTTTCCTAACCACCAGATTATTGGAGAGCAGTCTTTTGTCATTATTGTTTTACTATAACTTTTATGTTTTGTTTTTATTTAAAAATTAATAGACAGTAGTGTAATGAGGAGGGTATGCTTGCAGTCACATTCAGCCCATTATGATGTGCTTTTTAAGTTTTAGAATTGACCTTTTGCTGTGCAAAATGTTAAAAGGCGTGATCAGACAAAATTTATAAAAATCAAAATTAAAACAATTTTCTGTCTCACAAGTTATGTACAGTTATATGGTAATGTCTGCATATGACATTGTTGACATATTTCAGTGGATTGTACTGTACACCTTTTTTTTTTTTGTTTGTTTTGTTGGTTTTGGGTTAGTTTTCCATGTAACATTTAGTTTGTAGAAACCAGTGTGTTATCTGGAGTGCAATGTTTATATCTGCCACTATAAAAATTTTGAAGGCAAGTGATGTGGATTTATGAGGTCATCACTTTTTGCCTTCACACATGACGGTTTTTTTTATGTTGATGAATACTTCTTTGTTAGAATTTGTACCTTGTGGCACAGTTCAAATTAAACTGCCATATGAAACATTAGAATTGTGTCTCAGTTACTTTTACCCAGCCCTTCTGTTCCTTCAGTGTTGATATTGACACAGTATCTTTGAAAACAAACAGCCAAAGCAAAATTAAAGATGGTTGCTAATAATCAGTTTACTAAAATCTTGAAAGTAGTATTGATATTGACACAGTATCTTTGAAAACAAACAGCCAAAGCAAAATTAAAGATGGTTGCTAATAATCAGTTTACTAAAATCTTGAAAGTAGTATTGTTTCACATGTGTAAACAAAGTGAGCCTATATAATACTCCTAATTGTGGTTTTCTGTCTTACTGCGAAGCATGTACATGTGTGTGTGTGTATCCATGGTAAATTCATTTTCTGTGGAAATACTTTGTCGACACCTGATCTGGCTTAAAAGCAGAAGAAAAAAGTTATTTCCATAAATTATAATGTGATAATGCACAAAGGGAAGGGCACAAGTAATAATAAAAAAAATATTGGATACAATGGTCAGTATATGCAGTCATTTTATCATTTGTAGTTGAAATAATTTCTGCTTTGTATGAAGTTACTCTGGTGCATCCATAAGCTGTAAAAATTCTATCATGTAATGGGGTGTTCATCTGTGGGTGGGAAAACACTGGTAAGACAGCCTTTGCACTATTTGTCAGCTTGACAGGATGTCGGTAAAAGCCGGGTCCTTGGTTGAATCGTTCGCACAATCTTTTTTGTGTATATGGTACCCTATCCGTATGTGTGAGGCTACTTTCTTCCCAATAAAAATACCTTTAGTGACAATGCAACACAAATGTCTGGCTTATAATCTTTGAAAAACAAAATTTTAATCCTTCATACAATTGTTATTCTCTGTTATCATACGCCACCGCAACTAAACAGTGTCGTCGTTATGGAAATATTGACCAATTTTTCATGCCAATTATGCCGTTAGAAAATCTGTAATACCCTTTGCCAGTATTGGTAATTTTGGTCTGCCTGTTGGCATGTGTACAGTGTCAAGGAGGCTAAAACCCTCATTCAGTTGTGTGTGTCTTGGTAAACTGACTGGTAGTGTAATGACCATTGCACAAATTCTTTAGGACAGTGGGCTGAACCTAACAATCTTTGACACAGCATGCAGTAAACTTTTTTGCTCAAAATCTTTCTGTTGTGCAGCAAACATGGTTTCAACCTGTGAATATTTGCTTTCTAGAGACTACCTAATATGTATGTCAACGATAATTGAAAATTAACACAAGCAGCAGAAAGATGTGGATCAGTGGCCATAAAAGCCTCCCATCCTAACTTTTCAGAGGTTAGGAGGTTAGGATGGCTTGAAAATGCACAAAATGATTGGTTATATTTGCATGTGTGGCGAATTGTGTGTTCAAAAGCTCTCAAAGCATATATTTAGACAATGACAATTTTTTTTTTGGTCACCTTTGAATCAATTAAGATACACCCCAGCAGAAAACTGGGAAAAAAGAGCTAAATTGTAGCAGCTGGCAACTTCATGTGTGAATAGATGGAGGGTATGTCATAACTTGTTCTGACATGCACATCATGAAATGTACACCATAAATTCACACAACATAAACACACCCCTGAACTTGATAGTCACTTTATTCTTATGAAATATTAACAGCCTTGGCCATATTCATTGAAATTCAAACAAAAATCAGCCATGTCTCACTGAACAATGTTATTTTTTAAACGGTCTTCAAGGATTCATATTTCTGAGAGAAGGCATATTAACATGTGGGGTTCTCTGCTCCTGCAGTCTCAAATGTGGGTCATCAGTGATTTGATAAAAGGACAACAGAATATAGAATGAAAAAGGAAATAACAGAAGACATTGACTCAAAGTATGTTTTTACAAGAATGGTTCACGTAAATAATGCAGCAAAACAAACATCAACAATGACAATAAAACCAATGGGTAAACATGGGAAGAAAAAAAATAGCACACAGTCAAATCACAATCCTCCCTTCCAAACAATGCATATGGATACCATCTATTAACATGTCCTCATCGTCTTGGAAAAGTGGGGCATAGTGGACTGGGTTGTGAGGCAGTCATTTGTTCTTCAGATGCTGGATATTCTTTGTCAGGACCAAATTAGAAATCCAAGCACTTCTTACACCAGTCAGTCCTGAATCTCCTGAACAGAGGCAAAACTTTGAACAAACCACATCTAAGCAACACTGCTACCTGTACTGTGAATCTAGTGTGAGATGAACAGAGGCAAAACTTAAACATGTACTAAGAATCAAACATCGGACTTGTACTACAGAAATGATAGGATCCCACTGACCCGCGGATTCATTATTCATGAGAACGCTTAAATGGGTAACAGGTTTATATCAAATTATGACAACTGAAAAAGTTTGGTCTGTCTTAAGATCAGTTTAAAAAAACACCTGTGTGTGGTTATAATAAAAAATAAAGTTTTATCTGGCAGTTTTCAAATCTGCATAAACACAGAAGTGTAGTCTATGTTTACATTGCATCAAGGATAGCAGGAATTCGAACTTGTATGACTTCAGTGAGAAGGGGGTGAGGGGGAGAGACAGTATGCGTTCAGTGTGGATAAACACCCCCTCAATCTGAATGAACTCCCTGTTGATCTTGGGCGCTGAAAATCTTTTTTTGGTATGTGCTTCAAATTGAAGCCCAACAGACCTGCAGGCATATAAAGCTGCAACACAGGAAGTATGCTTTGATCATCAGAACAGAGGCAACTCCTTTCCTGAATCTGGACAATAATTTGATTGCAGTGGATAGTTCTTGCCCAAGTTACATCTCCAATCTCTTGGCCAAGAGGGTCGGCGTCAGGATGGTTCCCAAAGGTCAACTAGCCCCCAAGTCTGCCACACGAAGAGCCAGAGCAATCTTGCTTCTAATCAGTCACAGTCCATCACAAAAGACTAAGCTATATATGAATTCCCATTGCAGTGGAGAAATTGATCATCCAGTTCTCACTTCGCTGTTAGCTCAACTGTAAATATTTGTCAATACAAATTTCAAGCTGTGTGGTGAGACACAACATGGAGTGGATGCTTCAGACTGACTGGAAACACTAAAGGGACATTCTGATCCATCCCCAACACTTTGTCTATGATGCAAGGACCAAGCACTTGGATGTGTTTTATGTGTGCTACATTTCAAACATTTGTATGCATATACATTTGTGTGTGTGTGTGTGTGAATTAATCCAGGATAGGTCATACCTGTGAATCACAACACTGCAGAACTGAGGTACACATTTAGTGTTAAAGACTTCATGTGTATGCGTATGTGTGGCCATGTGCATGTCTTGCATAAACAGGCATTATCAATTACACCGAGGCATTCATCACCACTGCCATGAAGTTGGTAAGGCTGTCTGCACCAAGTCCATATGGTGATACCATAATTGTCAAAATGCAAGTTTTAGGAGTCAGCTGCCAGTTCAGAAAATTCTAGGTTTTCAACTAAATTAAATGATAATAGCATAACTGACATCTCATTCGTAACAGAACTCTTATCTTATATGCCAGCTGTCACTGTACCAAACTCAAATAGGTTTTTTTTTTTTTCTGAATGACAACTCCCCCCCCCCCCCCCCCCCCCCCCCCCCCCCCGAGGAAACTAAAAAATACTGAGCGCCTTATTTGGCACATTAGAACTCTAACATGTAATCTGTTCTCCATACCACTGAGTGACACTGGCTGGTGTCCTCTAATACCGAAAACCCAAAGTGAAGGGTCAGAGACCTCTGCAGTTAAAACCATTCTGAGTTCCATACATGCTGAAGACTCAATGAAAACAAAAAAAGGTTTAATTCCTCACCACTGACATCCTTGATAAACCAAAAGGATATTCCGACTTCATCTATCTATCTGACTTCCTTCATAAACTAAAATGATATTCCAACTTCATCAATCTATCTACTATCTCACCATCAACTTTCTTGATAAACTTGAATGTTATAACAGATTATCAATCTGCATACATGAGTCAATCTTGGTAATGTGGTTTTCCCTTGTTGTTATAGAGAGAAGAGAGAAACTTTCAAGCTTTGCTGGCTCTTGGGACAAAACCAGTAAAATTTGAGATGTGAAACTGGTCACATGTCTCTCTGCAGATATATGGAAATCATCTGCTTGCAGTGTTTTCTCTGTGCATGGGTTCACTAGCTATGGTTCTCTCAATTTATTTGATGTTACCATTATATTTGTAACATTTCCATGGTTTTGAATTTTCTCTCTCTCATAACTTGAATTTCGATTATAACTCAAACCAACCTTTTCAATTATTTTCCCCAAACAAATAATGAGTTTTACCTACATCTGGTCAGCTTAGAACACAATCTTTATACATCTGAATTATAAATTGTCTGAACCATAGTCAAAAACTGAGAAAGTCTGTAATTGTTAACTCAGATGTAGACTGGACACTCAATTTATAATAACACTGCAAACCAAGAAGAAAACTCAGTGTAAATCTGATTATAATTAAGAGTCAAAACAGAAAAAAAGAAGAAAAAAAAGAAACAAACTTGATGGGGAAAGAGACTTGACAGACAATATCAATAAGTCCAATGAAGAGGACAAAAAATCCCCTAGTCTTTTCAGACCAATCAGAACAAAAAGTCCCCATGTCTTCGTACCAGTCTGTAAAAGCGTCCACTGGGTATAATATACTATTACTTGAACAACCATGAAACAATGCAAATTAGTATTCATGATTACCCAACTCTTTATTTCGAGTAAATGATTAAGTAGTAGCAGCAGTTAGCTTTGTTTTATTAACCCTATTCTTCACAAGACAAAGGAAAAATACAAACAAAACGAAATAAGCACCCACATCCTACACCCCCTGGAACCAGCAGAACAAGATAGAGTAGATGAATTGAATAGCAGACTGACAGATTTAGAAATACAGATTTCCTGGCAGGTGAATATTGTTCCACAATGCAAGTTGTTTACCAGAGACAAACAAAGGCACTCGATCACAAATACACAAAGTGAATAACATCTCTTTTTTATTCTCAAAGTGTATTTCATTCATGAAAATGAATAAACATTCGGATGAAACGCACAAACAGATTATGTTTTTCAAATTAATTACACACTTTTTGTGTTGTTGCCTATTTCATTTTAGATGTTCTGTTCAACCTCATGAAACATAAAACCATATATGGACAAAACAAAACAGATTTTTCTAACCATGTTCACCTTCATTATAATTCTACAGAACACTTACACATTTGAGACTAACAGGTTATCTGCAGACATATTTAGTGCGGATGGTGGTTGCCATTTCAAATCTAACCACAAGGCATTCAACACCACACAAAGACAGTAATCTGAGGATGATGACAGATGATGAACAATGCTGTAAAAAAACAAAACAAAATAATTAATATAAAAAAAAACAGAGAAAAAGAAAAAGAAGAAGAAAAAAAAAGAGACTATGAACAAGTTGTACAAGCTGGGAAGTGAACCAAACAGCTCTTGAGTCTGCGCACCCAAGTGAAGACAAAAATAACCCTCTGTCACTTGCACACACACAGTACCTGGTATCAATCATTATTCAACGAAGCAATAACTCATATTGGATTAATGAACAATAAGTTAAAGGAGAAATGTGCCACAGGATGGGAGGGGTGGTGGGACATAGGAACCCCTCCCCTGATGAGTAGAAGAACCCCTCTAACCCCTGACCCACCACCATCAACACATACGAAAAGCAGAACCACATGCCAAATGAAACACAGAACATACACACAGCCTGCCTTTTCAGTTTAACCCCTGTCAGCTTCATTTAACACAACACAGGAAAGATAACCTGTATTTAATGTTAAAAACAAGAAAATGAACCACAAATGCAAAAACTTAAAATGTCACCATGTGTTCAGGCCTTTCCAGTGATACATGTCAGATGGGGGCAAAGCTGCTGTGCGAAGCCTCCAATCCTTTCACTAAGATTTCACATGAAATGAAGATTGACAAGTATGCTGTCCTTTCCCCCTTTTTCTACATACTGAAGCAACTGTCATTTCCTTGAAAAAACAGCAGTCGAGCTATGGCAGACCACCTGATCTGCTGACAGTTGAAGAAGTGAATTCTGTTCCCAGTCAGAAAAATGGATATGAGGGATGCTTAAAACCCAACATCCTTTTCACTGCCTCTCCAAATGGTCATTCAGCTACATATCTTGCTGCAAACATTCTTTGATGATAGTTATTTTCATTCGCTTTTTTCATATATTTCTTCTGCTTCTTTCTTTCTTCTTCTTGCTGTTGAGAACATCACCACTAGACTGTTGTTGAGAACATCACCACTACACTACCACCATCACCCTGTCCTTGCCCCATCCTTTCATTGTGTCCAATTGCTTGAAAGAGGGTGTATGAAAATATCACTGCATAAAGATCTTCCGATAGATCAGTTTTCTAATGCAGCGGCCGTAGATAGCTGATAGCTGTGGCTTTCCCTATGTTTCCCAGATGACAACACTGCTGATGCCTTTCATCGCTTACTTCTTCCGTGGGCGGGCTCGTCTGCGTGACTGAGGGGAGAAAAAAAACAAACAAAAAAACATCAAGGATGGGTGAATAAATTAAGGCATCAGAACACTTATAGAGTACTTTCTATCCCTCTCTATTTCTTCATATCCTTGTGTCAAACTATCAACAACAGAAAAAGGATTGTGTTTAATCTTTCAATTGAATGCACACACTGAAACACACACAAAGCAATCTATGCAAGCACTAAACAACACAAGATATGACTACTGTTTCAATGGGAGCACATAAACACACACACAAAAAGCAGTACATACAAGCACTTGCATGCTGACACACACATTTAACAACAAAAAAAGACAAGTATAACGGTGACTGAGCAAATGATATAAAACATTAAAAAAAAAAAAAAGCAAAAAAAAAAAAAAAAAAAAAAAAAAGCAGCATATCACCTAAAAACGAAAAATGAAATGATCCATATTCAGACTGCATTACGTTCACTTTGTTCAGCTACTGAACTATGTTTCTGTTTGTTCATTTGCTTATTCATTTCTCCTATGCCCCCCCCCTCCCCCCCCCCCCCCCTCCAACCCTCACTCCCTCCTCCCTCTCTATTTATTCACTTGAAAAATATGGTTCACGTATAGCCTGTACTTCAATTTGGGCCGAGGGGGGTGGATGGGGTGGGTAGGGGGTAAGGGGGGCGGGAATCAGTCTTGTCGGCTGACAATTACATCACTGCAGTCCATTAACTCATCATGCTCACATTCAGAGTCTCCTCCTTGCTGTCTTTGCTGCTTTGTGCTGTGGGCACCAGTTCAATGGCTCGCGTCAGGGCGGCCAGTCTGCTGGCTGTACCTGAGGCCTGTGAATCTGAGTCTTGAGTGCTGTGTTCTTCCCCGTCTGAGGTACCATTGGACATGGGACGAGCACGCCTTCTGAACACATTCAGCCACCAATCCACTTAACAAATGAAATCACAAAAACATGCACACTGGACATCGTTCACTCTGTACTCCCATTCCTATCTAGCAAGCACACAAACATGTACACCACACACACAAAATACAATGAGGCATTTACAAAACTACAACAGTTCAATATGAACAGATTAGTTTGAAAAAATAAACAAAAACACAACACTCAAAGACATGAATGAAAATCATAACTCCTAAATTCTGACCTGGTGGAAATATAAATAACAGTATCCAGAACAAACACCAATCTGCCAGCAATGTTGGTCTCTTTCCCAGCAGCCCTTGAATCACACTATCATATTCTGAATGGATGACCATCTACTTTGTTAGTATCACTGAGCCCTGAGGGACTGAAAAGAATAAATCTGGAATCCTGTGTCTTGACAGAGTCAATACTTTTGCAAAACCAAACTTTAAACAGGAAATGTTTTGAGATGCTATTATTGCAGTTTACTGTTCCTTAAGTTTTGTTTATGATATACAGCAGCCATAAACAAAGCTTGTGAAAATGTGCCCCAGCACTACCACCTGACCAAATAGCAACACAGAATAATAATAATAATAATGGTATTTATATAGTGCTGAATCTTGTGCAGAGACAAATCAAAGCGCTTTCGCACCAGTCATTCACACACATGCATAACTCTAAAACTGTAGAAACTAAACACAAGGAAGAGGCAGGCAAGGAAGGCTCTTTTGGGAAGAGGTGGGTTTTAAGGCCAGACTTGAAAGAGCTAAGTGTGGAGACTTGATGAAGTGAAAGAGGAAGTTCATTCCAACTGCAAGGTCCAGAGTCAGAGAAAGAACAGCGGCCAACAGTCGAGTGTTTGAATCTGGGTATGCGTAAACAAGAGTGGATCCAAAGCCGATCGTAGTGAGCGAGATGAGTGTAGAGGTGAAGGCAGCCGCAGAGATAGGAAGGGGCAGTTTTGTGAATACATCTATAACATAGAGTGCTGATCTTGTACTTTATTCGGTGTGAGACAGGGAGCCAGTGAAGATGTTGCATAAGAGTAGTGATGTGCTCAGATCTTTTCTTTCTGAGGATGAGAACTTTTCTACTCAGTACTGGCCCTTTACACAGACTTCTGAAAATTACTGACAGATGCCTTCCAGATAATTCAAAATTTGTTATCAGAACAGCAGAATCAAAGGCGCCACAATCTGGTAGGTAAGACCAGTCCAGAGACACCCAACCCATGGCTAGAGCACCTGGATCCTAAGGCGGATATGCCAAGAGTTGATCTCTTAGCCAGATCAGTACACTTGCAAACACCCATTCCCTAACAAAAACGGTAAAGATGGTATCAGCAAAATGCTTGTCACAACATTTGTGAATGGCAGCTGCAAGGAAACCCTACCTTGGTTAAAGGATGGAATATTCAAACTGTAAGATCAGAGTGGAATGACACCACAGCTCTGCAAAGCATGCATCACTCCATCAAGGTTCACGAAACAAAGCACAAGCCGCAGGAGCTGCCAACATGTCAACCACAAAGCTAGTCTTTCATGCATCACCCAGCAATCAATTGACCAGGTGCAGAGAAGTAAGGATGGAGAGGCCACAAGCATCAATCTGCAGTGAATAAATCAGTGGTAACATGGCACAAAATTTTTTTAGAGCTCATGTTCACAGCTAAAAATGTTGACAACGGATTCCAATAATCACATTCTTGCTTAATAAACTACAAAATCGCATCATTTTCCATCAAATCTTTAAAAGCATATCAAACCATCAGTAAATGGGACAATCTTTAAAAAGGAAATAAGAAATCAGCAACACAAGACTGAAAAGGAAAGCAAACGAACAGAGAAATACTAAGTGGGACTTCACCCATTTCGGAACCGAAAGGATATATAAAATAGCATTCATGTGAAAAAGAAGAGTTCCTTTGTATACTCCCTGATTGGTGAGTATACCAGTGTAACCGGAAGATTTGCTTAGTGGGACAAATTTCTATGGCTGTCACAGTACTAAGACCCCCCCCCCCCACACACACACCCATTCCCTAGGAGTACTGTTGGCTCAATCAGTGCACCAGTTCAACATAGTTTTTGTTGCCAAACTGGGACTTCTGCAAGTGAGACAGCTGAGGTAAGGTTAAAACAGTGAGAGCTGAGGTAAGGTGTCCTAAATGTCCTGTGTTTCTACATTATCTTTTGCCCAAGAGACCAACACAGTCAGCTGGTATGCACTTGTGTGGATACTGTCACTGAAATGGTGACATACACACTAACACACTCTTCTGCTGATGCTCTTGTTTCTAAATACTATATTCTTTTGAAACATGTCAGCCAGGAAAGATGAGACAGCAAGTAAAATATCACTTACACATTTCGGTTGGTGGCAGCTGCTCCTTTCTTGGCTGCAGGACGGGCTGCCCCACTACTGGTGGCAGAGGAAGGTGTGCTGTCACTGTCTTTGGATTTCTTGTCATCAGAATCCTCAGCTGCTTTCATATCTCCCCGTGTTAACCTGGCCCTGGGGGTCAAACAAGTGTTTATGAAGCCTTTAAAAAATGCACCATTTTCTTTTCTTTTCTCCTCATGCAATCCTTTAACTCCTAGGATTATATGGGGGTATTCTGTCTAAACAGACAATTCCATGGACTAAAGCAGAAAATGGAAATCAATCTGTCACATAGCATCCCAACAAGGATATGTTTACACTCTCAGACTATGTTATAGTGACATCATGTGACTTAACAGTTTAAAACTACTTTTCAGCTGTAAGATCAATGACCATCACTGAGTAAATCCACTTGCTTTCACTTAATCCATCCCAACAGGCCTTCAATAGCCTAAATGAGACCATGTTCACTAAAACGCACGGGCTAAACAGGAAACAATCCTGCCTGATGTATAGAACACCACAGGTAAGCAGCAGAACATGAATACACCTATATGCAAGCTTCTTATCTTTACACGCCAGCCAATTATCATAGCTTACAGACATTCTGCAAAGTTGAACAGCAAAAAAAGTCTGTGTTGGTGAAGTTTTATGTTAGACCTTAATCACAAGGATATGATCTCAGAGTGAGGGAAAAGAGGAAAGAAAATACAATGTACTTTTTGGGCGGAACGCTGCGTTGTGGGGGTGGAGAAGGCGAGGGAGATTTTCCCCTTTTCTTGCTGGTGCCTCGACTAGACGTCTGTGATTCACTGCTCTCTGATTCTTCTGCTGTTTTAGCTGACCTGCAAAAGAAGTCCTCCACCATTACACAATATGCTGATCTGTGTATCTCATTTGACGCGAGTGTGTACTTGTGTGCACAATGCTGTATCTTCAATATATGCAATGTATTCATCATCTTCTTAAAAAGTAAAACACACACACATACATTCACTAGGCAGAGAGACAGACGCATTTAACAGATCCAATACAGACATGGTCAACATGTTCCAGTCCATCCCGATTCCTAAGTTGGTGAAACAGTGACTGGATATTATTTTTCATGCTGTTCATTCCTGCTATCTACTGAAACAGGATATGGCCTGGTAACTATTTTTCTTTGAATGGGTGGTGGTGGTGGTGGTCAAGAGGGTGAAGGGTTGTCAAATCTGAACTGACCAGCAGGACTATGTGTTCCGTAAAAACTACGGTTTTCACTGCTACACTTTCTGCATTATTTCTATAACATTATCCCTTCACCACTTGTCCCCATCCCACCCACACACAACCACACTCAGGCTTGTTCTGTCAATAGTTTCAATAAAAGCAGCAGACGAGGAACTATCAATGTTTGGATGCCACGAGGCCACACTGTGATGATATTTCATGAGAGTAAGAGAGACTGACAAGCAAAGAGGCCTCAATGTGCCTAATGCATGTGATAAATATCCTCAGATGTAATAGATAGGACAAGAGGCACTGCAAATCTGTGATGCATAATTCAATAAAAGAAAATGGTAAATAACTATGCAGTTAGGAGAAATGACTGACTGAAAATCTGGTCAATACTGAATATACTAAATTTGATTTTACAAGTACATGCACGTACTGATGAAGTGCCAATGTTTATAATGGACACATAACCAGACAGACTGACAGATAACCAAGTCATGGAGAGTACCATGGCTCATTTTGCTTATGCAGACACAAGTACTAAAACAAAATCATTAAAGAAAAAAAGATAAATAATGTGTGCTTAATGCTGATACTGCTTACCCAGCTGCCTGCTGCCTTTTGGTCCCTGCTGGTCTCTTGTTGCCCTCAGCCGTTTCTTCCTTGCCTCGCTTTGAAGTGGGTGCCACACTGCCCTTATCCCCACTGGCCTGACGTTTGCGCCCCTGAGTTTTTGACTGCTCCCGTGCTGCCTTTGAACTGTCCCCACTATCCCCACTCTGACCCCCGCCCTTCCCCGTCTGCCTGGACGCAGTCTTTGCTGAGCCATTCACCACAGAGTCTTTATCTCCACCCCTGACCTTGGCACCAAAGTCCTCCAGTTTAGTCTGTTTTGTACCCGCCTTCACTGGCCTGGAATCTTCTGATGCTGAGCCACCTTTCTTGTTGCCAGTGGCAGCTTTCTCCGATTCTTGTGATGCAGGTTCTGATGTGCTGGCATCACTGGCGTCACCCTCTTGCCTGTATATGGTAGCATACAGTAGATATCATTTAAAAGGATATCTTTTTTTTGAAAAATCTTAACTGATAAAGCTTTTCAAATACTTTCCAAGACAGACAACTGATGCAAACTGGCTAACCAAGACCTGCCAATACCTTACTAGACTTGAAAGTAGCATTTTCAGTATTCCATTGTTTACAGAATGTCCTACAGTTAGAGCACTTATTTTCTGATATTACAGACCACCACCAATGTCACAAGTCAATTTGCACATAACTATTTTGCTCCCTTTCACACACAGTGTTAACCAACTGTTTCTGCTTTTTTCTTTCTTTCTTTTCAAATCTATAATCACTGTGCTTGATTTTTGCCATTTCAGTGAAGCATTCTGATGCCGAGACCAGCATGCTACCCACACAAAGCAGCTGGCAGTTCTGCAAAGTTTGACAGTTGCAGGGCAAGGAAAAGAATTCAGTTACTAAACATCCGGTCAATACAGCTGGGAAGGCAGAAAGGATGGGTGTGGTTGGCTGCCTCTTTATTTTCTGCTCCTCCCGTCTGTAGAACTGAATACTGTTCTGTTTTTATGCTCACAAGTATATATCCAAATCCACGAAACAAAAACAAAATTAATCTTGATTCCAGCGACTTACCTTGGTGATCCTGCCTGTGCTTGATGCTTGGCTTGTTCCTTCAGGCTCTTCTTGGTGACCCTGGGAGTTCGGGGCATGGGGTTGACAATGGGTGCATGACTCATGACAATGATTTCTGTGGTCACCTGGGTTTTCACTCCAGCTCCTCCACTGGGCATTAGGCGTCGCTACAGAAAACAGGCAGGCATGAGCAGAGCTGAAATGGCTGGGATACCCAACTTCATTCCATTAAATGCTACCACCAACACTTCCATATGTGATCAATTTTTGTTTACTGCACACATGCACTTTCAGATATGCTCTGTGCTTGGCCAGCAACAACAATCTCCAACTGTTACATAGAGTTATATGTAAATAAACATTTCAGATAAAGCAAACAAGTTAGTAAATCATTTGCTACAAAGAGAAATTCAGTAACTGAAGATCCAACAAGAAGCATTTTCCCTTCCTTGACTTCAAGGGAAAAAAAAAGTACTACATCCTGTCAAAAAATAATAGCTAACACTTCTGGAGAAAAGACAGAACGTAGTTTCAGACATTGCCAAATCCCATAACTCTCTCCTCTTGGAGCCCTTTTAAGAGTTGATAGCTGATGTCGAGAAGTGGAGCAGACCCTGCTAGTGATCAGTTTATTTTCTTTTCAAATATTTCTAGTTCTGGAAACTATTAACAATCAAAATGGTTCTCTTACAAAACAAGATCATCAAGCTCTAACATTAAGATTGAGGAAACCCATTTGCAGTGAAATACTGTATGAAAACAATCCGCTATTTGTGAAAATGTCATTCATCTATGCACTTATGAACCCAATAAATCATCAAATTTCTACTAGATTCACTGTAAATAAATGTGGTAACTTTACCTTTGCATCAAACTGGAAATCTTTAGGCAAGTAGCTCTGCATATTCTTGTATTCCTGAAAAATACAGCTCATTATTGAAAAAAAAAGGAAAAGAAAGAATTTCACAAGAATAATAAAATTTGTTGCAATCCACACATTATTTTACAAAAGATGTGCCTACATTTATGTCAGTGGAAATGACAAATATGGATCATTCCATTAGGCATGCTCACTATATACTGACAACCATGCATCCATTTATAATTTAATAATTTAAAAATAAAATTTAACAGATAAAAATCAAAACAACTTTAAACAAATTATCTGAGCTTCCTGTTCAAGGTATGCCAATCCGAATCTTACTTTTCTCTTTCATTTTACATATATGTGAGAACAAAAAAAAAAAAAAAACAACAACAAAAAACAAACAATTCAACAATTTGTATTAGCACCAAACACCAGTTTGACACAGTACAGAATATGATGCAGCAACTCTTTCATACAGAGCTTTTACTGGCTGCAGCTTGCACTAGTTTGACACAGAACATAATGGGATGCAGCAACTCTCATAGAGGGCTTCTACTGGCTGCAGTCTGCACCAGTTTGACACAGAACAGAATGTAATGCACCAACTCTTTCACACAGGGCTTTTACTAGCTGCAGTTTGCACCAGTTTGACACAGAACAGAATGTAATGCACCAACTCTTTCACACAGGGCTTTTACTAGCTGCAGTTTGCACCAGTTTGACACAGTACAGAATACAGTGCAGCAACTCTTTCAAGCAGGCTTGCTATTGGCGAAGTTTGCAGCAGTCTGACAAGGTACAGGGCATGAAGAATGTATTCCTTCCACACAAGGCATCACTGTGTGTCAGCCTACCTTGTCAGCACTGGTAAAGAGCTTAGCGGGCAGAGGGGGCTCCACGTTGCTGTCCTTCAGGGTCACGTTGGTCAGTTTGATGTTCATCAGACCCAATGCCAGATCACACACTGCATACAATTTCTGGGAAATAAAAGAGTAACAGTCAAAGAGAAAACAGTGCATCAACAGAAGTCCAAATCAAATGATTTTTTTTTTAAAAGAGAAGGAGAACATACAGAAAACAATACACATATGTGACTTAAACACTAGACCACAAGAATAAAAAGCACATTGCACACAAAATATAATTACAATGTAAAGACCAAGTCTCTAAAATTGCACAGGATCCCAATTTCATTGTCATGATAGAAACTTATTCTTCAGGTTCAAGTGTTGGTATTCATCTGTTTTTACAATGCCATTAGCAAAACAATTTTGCTATGTGTTACAAACTGTCAACAAGACAACTTCTGGTTCCCATGTCCTTTAGAAGCTGCACCGCACTTGAATTAGAGGCATCTACAGAATTAACCAAGCGAAGCTGGGTTTTCTGTGTGAAACTGCCCGATCTCCATGCCATTATCCAGATGTTCTCTGGTACTCACCCGATTCATTTCTCCATCCTCTGGCCCCTGGGCATCTTTGGTCTGTTTGATTTTCTCAATCATGCGACGCAGGAATGCATAGTTGTAGTCTTCAGTGCGACCAATCAGAGGCTCCATCAGGAACCACAAGCACCTGCAAGACACACCAATACAAGATGAAAACATTGGGTGCTGCAAATTGCTGAAAGTAAATTTATGGAGCTGAATCTGGTGGCTCATATGCGCTTATGAAATCACGCTCAAACATTCTGTTTACAATTTAAGCAAAAATTTCAAACTGTACAATCTGATATATGAAGGTCAATTTAGAGAATAATCTGTTATCAATACTACTGTCTTTTGTATGTAATTTTCCAACAATGTCTCATCACACTGAAGAAATTTTATCTTAACTCATGTATCTGTGTTTGGAAGTCACAAAAACTACAATATGTTCTGACATTACATTCAAAGTAGCATAACATATCATATCTTGGCTTGCAAGAATCATTACTCACTATAAAGGAGAACAAACAAACACAAAAAATGTTAAAAAGATAAAAAAGATAGAGAGAGAAACTATTGAGGACATGATCAGCTGTGCTGTGAGCAACAACTTCTTTTCCTTACTCTTTGAGATTCTTGAGGGACTCGACATCATCAAAGGACTTGAAGTCTGGGTCGTGGGCCAAAAGGTGGATGGTATATGGCAGTACATAGTCTGGTAACACTGATGACATCAAACCTGCAAAACCAGTCATTCTATCAGCACAACATAATGTCTTGCTCTAAATAACAATCATGCTCTCTTTAAAGCCACCATTTTTTTCTTCTTTTTTTTAATTCACATATCTATAAAGAAAACAATACATTTCTTTGGATGTAGTCTTAACTGAGAAGCACACAGAGTGAGAATGATGTGTACTGAGTTCTGAAAGCTCCAATTCATTTTTAAAATTCTACCTGAAAATTTCTGAGACTGTTAACAGGCGCAAATGAACTATCAGTTTGGAAATACACAGTCCTATATGCTTCTCTGCATGTGTACAAACATATGCATGTACATATGTATGTATGTATGTGATCAGGACTGCTTTTTCAGAAAATCACTTTAAAAAAAAGAAGAAAAAAAGAAGAAGAAAATAATAAAACAACAAAATTTTTGAAAGATCACTGACAGAGCTGAAATATACAAATATACTCAGTTCAAAATAAAGGAGAGAGACCCCCTTCCCCACCCCCCCAACCACCACCAGAAAAAACAACTAGGAAATACTGACATACTGACTTCCGCTGAAAACACCTGGACACACAGGCAACCATTGAACACAAAACACACAAAACCCCTCAGCATGAAGATTCAGAGTGATGTAACTTCTGTCTTACTTCTGGCATTAGGATTCTGTTTGAGGTAATCCCGTCTCTTCTGTACATTGCTGTTGAGGAACTGTTTGAGCTGGGTTCGTCTCTCCTTGAGGGGGTCATTGGCAGCCAAGGAAAAGATGCTCATGTACTCCAGGGGAAGCCGCAGGCACAGCAACCCCTTGTGGAGCTTCTGGGCAAAGCGTAACCTCACATGGTAGCAGGAGTCCTGCACAGGGAATGAAATATTCGGACACATAAGATGCAGCAATGGTAGAAAGGAAAATGTTGAGACAACCTGAGGCAGAGGGCCCTTACGACTGTGACTGCGCCATAATTTTAGCTCGATTGCCCAAATGAGCTAAGTAAGTTTGTGACCTGATACAAGTCTTCATCAGATACAAAACGTGAGTGTCAAAGAATCGATAGAAATATGAGAAAAAAAACTTAGCCGCTCTGCATAGGCGGATAGTAGTTTGCACAGGTCAGGAATCGGACTCCCTGTTGGAGTCTGCACTAGTGGGTCACAGCAAAGTATGTGTAGTGAAAACAGACTTTTTTAAAATTTATATCTTTTTTTTTAACAGAAAATAGATAAAGAAAAACAGGAAGAGGGAAATAGAAAGAGAAAGAGAGAGATGAGGGCAGAGCAGAGATGAACAAAGAGAGGACAGGACAGAGAGAAGAAAAGAGAAGAGGGAAGAGAACAGAACAAAGACAAATAGAAAAAAAAAAAAACCAAAACAGAGAGAGGTAATGGCAGAAAGGAAAGAAGTGAGAAAAGAAGTGAAATGAAGAGAAGACAAAAAAGAGGAGGAATGGGAAGATGATAAGAGGAAAAGGGTTGAAAGAAGGAAGAGAAGAGGAAAGCACAGCACAGCACAGAAGATAATGTAACGATACTTCTTGAAATGAATAAACATGACTGCAAGGCACTCATATTGATGAGCAAGGGACATATAAACTGTAACAAAGAGCAGGCAAACCACAGATGATAAGACAATAATAAAAAACAACTAAAACTCACATTGATGAGCAAGGCAAGAGCTTGAAACTGTTCCCGGGTGAAGATGTCAGCGTAGCAAGGCTCCTCCGCAAGCTTCAGCATGCAGCAACCAGCTTGAAGACGTAAACGAGCCAGCTCCGGTTTGCTGCAAAACAGAATTAATGATCAGACTTTTTTCCTTTTTATTTCATGTGTGTGGGCAGGGGGGTGGGAGGTGGGGGGGAGGGGGTGTTCCCCTGTTCTTTGTTCCCCTTCAAACATATTACATACTTCAATGTTCAACTGAACTACATGCACATTTGTTATGTCTCCAATGCCAAAAGATCACTTGTGGCTATTGTATTCATACCAGGGTCACTGGGCAAAAATTGATTCTGTAGTGAACTTTGGTGTTTTGTTGCTGTGACTATACTGATTCAAACGTACAAAACAGACCTATAAAACCCGCTACTAATAACTCCCCCTTGAGTCAAGATAACTGTGTACCTTCAACCCAAACACAATACAATAAATCAAGTGGTCACTGGTATCTGGCACTGATGAAAAACAATAAATGTACACTGTACAATATTACTGAACAATTACTATCAGTAGTTTATATTTAGTTATGTCTGCCCATGTTCTTGATACTTATTAAGAAAATTGTACTTAATACAGGAACATGATTCACCAAGACTAAAGCATTCAATTGTCAATAACAGAATTACTGATAATGTCCTGAATGCTACTTATTTCATATCCATGTTACAATTTACAATAACAGACATTTTGCAATGTAAAACTTCTCATCACTAAATGTTCAGTCATCTATGCATATACAGTCTTCAGCACTTCCTTTAATCATTCTTAACTGACTGGCTCATCTACATGGTTCTGTCCTCCTAATCATGACCCCTCCCAAAAGAATTATAACAGATTTCAATACTTTGTCAAGCTGGCTATACAAGCAGTTTTGTTGTGTTGAATTCATGCGTATTGAAAGACAAAAAAAGCAGAGCAAACCGATAGGCCTAGTTTGCATCAGTTTGACATGGTACAGTATATGACACCAAACAATCCTTAAACACTAAAAAAATGCGCAAGGTGACACCATAACCTCTTCTAAACAATACAACAGAAACAACTGCCCAAAGTTCTTGACCACTGACTTGAGGTGATGATGCTCCATGAGATCCCCTTCATGAATGATGACGGTGTACAGAAGGCGTAGGGTGGAGGTGGCAGAATTGTTCGCATTACTTTTCAGACCCAACAACCAGCGTACTAGTAACTTCATCGCTTGCACCTGCACAGGACCAAATATCGAAAGCAGATAAAATACCTTGCCATTCATAGCCAGGAGAAGGGTTTAATACTGAATGAGTCATTACATCCAAGGTCCTATTGTTTCTCAATGGAAAGCCTCAAAGTGGCTTAACTGTCTTCTTAAGATTAGGCATACTGAGGCACAAATAAAAAATGGATCAAGAAGCACAGTAGGCATAAAGTGTCATAAATACATCTTTTTTTCTTCTTCTTTGGCCATGACAGCAACCTGTGTTGACTACTCTGCACCAGTCTATATACAACTAAATATGAATTCACTGTCGTTGTGCAATATATTTGTTTGCAGAACTCTGTTGCAATTTATATTAATGAGAGCTATTTCATAACATCTGAAGTCCAAAGAATCACATATTATTATCATAAAAAATTTAAAAAATAAAATAAACAAATAAATAATAATGTAGATTTGATTTGCACCAAATAATGTACATGAAATATGTACGCTTTTTGTGAACATTGTGCATTCAGATACAATAACTGGTCCTTACAAAGAATATAAAACACACTACCTTTGCTTGTGTCTCTTCAGTGACCAGATGATCAGCATACCATGCTTCATCGGTGACAGGTCCTGAAGTCTGCAAAAGCATACTTCACATAAACAAATGATTACAGGGAAAACAACTTTTCATTAACCCTTTCGCTGCCAGGAAAATAAGATTTAAGTGAAATCTATTTGCCAGGGTTTTTTCACAAAAAACGGGTATAAATTTTCCAAAAATTCTGTGCTCTTTGTTATTGGAGAAAGACCCATAAAAGTATATATTTTCTGAAAGGTAAATGAATAAAGAATACAAAACACATGCTGTTTTCCCATTTTATATATTTTTAGTGACATGCTGTTGTTTTGAAATCAGTGTTTTGTTTTTTTGTCACATTTTCAACTTGTTCATTACAAACATTAGTCAGGTAATTTGCACAAAAACATCATATTTTTTGGACAAATGGATATCTGCAAACACAAAATCATACTAGAACAACCACAATATATATATATATTTTAAGAGATAAATACACAATACATTGTGACTTCTCCAAGTGATAAGATGGATGTGAGGCCACGCCCCCTCAGTCTCCACCCCCCTCCTCCTCACCCCTCTCACACGGTCACTTGATTCAGTTCTCATCAGACCGCCTTGGCTGCGTGCCAAGAATATCGTTCTGCTGCTAATTCGGTCATCTGTCGTCTGCTAACATCTGTACAGCCGGCATCACTCACTGACAGTCGCATCTTGGCCACTCTCTTGATTACTCCCTTTATTTTCTATCAGATTGTCCTATAAATGTTCATCTCTATCTTCTCCTTCGAATTTACGCTTCAATTCTTTCTGAGCATCAGCTAAAGAAAGAAATCATGGTTGATTTAGTTCGTCACGATCGAATGTCTTGAGCACGGCGTCAGTCCGACATTTTGTTGAGTGAGCGAGGAGAGAAGTCAGGCAAACACTTGGACAGTGACCCAACCAAAACATTCAAATAAAGGACTGCTTCATGACGTAGATGGGGTTTCTAGCTCTGAACAGAATCTAGAGAGATTCCCCAGGCTAAAGCTACCACTATTTTTGCCAAGGAAGTGAATGCAAATCAGGGAAAAGTCAGAATATTTCGATGACGAGTTATCTCATCATGCAGGCAGCGAAGCATACATGCTTGTCATGACGAGTTATCTCGTCATGCAGGCAGCCTAGGGGTTAATAAATAGGTCAGACAAAGAAAAAGGTGACAATCTAATGGTATATAGATCTATGTCAGCAAACTGCTCATATCACCATATGAAAAACATGCATCTTCTCCTGCTCTTCCCTATAAAAAATCATGCTTTTCATACCTTTCCTCTGCAATTCATAAGGAATACACTACCACAACACACCTGCATGTGTACACATGCATCATCTTGGAGGTCTGCAGATACAATAGGAAATTTTCTATCTAAAATTACGTTTAAATAACATACTTACCGTGACCCAACTAGTGCAGACTCCGGCAGGGGTCTGACATTCCTGTCCTGTGCAAACTACTATCCGCCTATGCGGAGAAAACGAAAGTACTATGACCGATAACCTCCCGGAAGTAGGTAACCTCCCCTTTGTCCGGCTGGCTAGCGCCCTCTTTTTCCAGCAGCCATCATGACTCCTGTTTCATAATTAGAGAGAGGAGGGGGAAGAGAGGCTGGCAGGCAGCTAAACTGGATGGAAGAGCAGACAGAGCTCATGATTCTGGTACCACAGATTGATTTTACTAAGAGAAAGTCACAGAGACAGAATCTTAGATATGACAAAACTGGTTTCTCACTTTCTGTAGCAGTTCTTGCTCATTCATGTTTTGTAAAAACTGTGCATGCAAGCCAATAATACAGCAAATAAGAAATGAGATAAAGGATGAGAAAAAAAGACAGACAACAATAATGATGCATGGAGAAGACAAACGAAGAGCTCTTTCAGTAGGTAGGTCCGGCCGCTATGCTGTGCAGCTATGGCTGACGGATTGTACTTTTATCAATTTTCACTTCGCCCTAGCAAGCACAATACTGCATACATCGAGTTGAAAAATATATCAGAAAATAAAACCACCTTTGCTTGGTCCTCTAAGTGTTTCTTTTTTTGTGTGTAAGGCAGTGCGAGTTAAACTGATCACCTGAAGTGGAGTAACCTTCGCTCTTCAAAACGCAGCGCGGTAAAGAAATTTGCTGATGTCTGCTTCTGGTCTGAGAGGGTTGGTGACAAAAATAGGCTACGGAGATTGCTCCTTGCAATCAATCAACTTAAGAGACCTATCAAATAAAAGATCACGTTCTCTACTTTTATGTGGGCTAAGTTTCCAGTTGATTTATTTTACTTGACTTATAAAAAATTAAAAAAACATGGCTCAAAATGAACCTGTTTTTCTTGACACTCTATTGCACTTCCAGACAAACTAAATCTTCTAGTCAAACCACCCACTGAAAAGTTCATTCTATCTTCTTTAAAATGCTTTATAAAATGACCCAAAAGCTTTTAAGGAGCAGGTTCCATTTGACGAAAAAGTGGAGACCTCGTATTTTTTATACAACTGATCAAACTGGATCTATTTTTAGATCTGAGGTTTCAATGCCCAGCTCAGTGGATGCCTTGTCGCAGAGCTCAACGCAGTTGAGGTTTTGATGGTGTAATATATATATATATATATATATATATATGTATCAATCACAGAGAGAGACAGTATATTTATAGAATGAGATAGTGAGAGAGTGAGAGAAGAAAACCTAATCAAAAGAACACTACCAGGGGTACATTTGATGCTGTATTTAAGACTGTTGTTTCCTTTCAACCTTTTTATACTTCAACACTGATACGGAGCATGCATTAGTTCAGCTGGATGTCTGTACTTTAAAACTGGTATGATCAGCTGTGCTGACTGATATTTGATAAGGATGCATAAACAAGAAAACAGTTACATAAACTTATGCATACATATTGATTTTGAAACACACACACACACAAATCCTGAAAAATATCTAAAAAGAGAATCATTTTTAGCATTAACGGAGCACATTATCCCTGATTGTCTTGAATATAGCTTATTTATTTCATATAATCTTATCAAAAGCTGTCATTTATCAAGATTTATTATTAACATTTGCTGTCTTATAAGTCTACAGTCTTTCCTGAACCTGAAAATATCTTAAATGTTTATGTAGATGCAATAGTTTTTGAGTTTCAGTCATTTAAGTAACGCTACCATCAAAACAGCAGGATTGGACATGCAGAAAACAAGCATTTTCCTCAGAATTTATGACACTGGCATTCAGCCAATAACATTTAACAGCCAGCTAAAAAAAAAAAAATCTGAGGTCTTCTGTGTACTATATAGATCATATTTCGAGAGTTTTGACTATGAGAATGCATTAGTGGCAATTCTACACGGGTTCCAAAATGTCATTTGTGAGATTGGCCAAAATGGCGGAATTTTAAGCAAATTCAAAACTCTAATATCTCAAATACTATTTGAGATATTGCTTTGAAATTTGTTGTGGCATTTTACATTATTGCACTCTTTCATTCTTGCAAATATGAGGATTCTGCTATGAAACTGAAAATTTGGCTGGACCTACCTACTTTCAGAACATTCTCATGGACAATTTTTTGTTTTGTTTTTTTCCTTTTAAGGATGGACTGGACTGCCATTAAGTGAAATTTTCAGCATAAAAGGAAATTTTTTCCCTAAAACTTACGTTTATCTAACACACTTACTGTGACTCACTAGTGCAGACTCTGGCAGGGAGTCCAATTCCTGTCCTGTGCAAACTACTATCCGCCTATGCGGAGAAAATGAAAGTAGCTACGGCCAATAACCTCCTGGAAGTAGGTTACCTCCCTTCTGTATCCCTGACTAGCTTCCTCTTTTGACGGCAGCCAATAAAACCATTTTTCATCACTAACACATTTTCTTCTTTCCTTGCTTCTGTCCCTGAAAATAATAATGAACACTTCAACAGGAGAATCAATGAATCAAAGAAAAGAAGTTGCTAGCTAAGTGCTCTCACCCTGTCCACCATGAGGAGATCCTTCACGATGACTTTGGTGACTATGTTCTTCATGTCAGCAGCAAAGGTTTCAGGACATAGGAACGCCAGGTGACCCAAAGCCACAATGGACGTGATGTAGTTGGCCGACTCTGGGTTCAGAGACTTCTGCACATGCTGCACACACATACTTATGACATGGGATGTGCTCTACCAGGCTTCTTTGTTCTGGTTCCAGTTAAACTTTTGTTCATAAAATATAAAATAACGTTATGAAGTGGTTTCATTTCCATACACAACATCAAAGCTTATTACATGTAATTATCACCGGCCACTTTTTAAATTCTGGTTGGAAAGAAAAGATTATCATAATTCATTACAGGCCCAACAACTGATTTGATTTAGCTGCTGAACTACATCTACTCATGGTTGTCAATGGTACTTTGCTTCTCCTTTTTTTTTTTGATTGGAGTATCAAATAAGGTTTAGACATTTGTCTGGAATGGTAGCCAAAGTGCACATAAGAACAACCAAAACAGCTTCAGCATGAATTATCAAACCAACACAACCTGTAAGACAAATCAAACAGGTAAATTCTAACCTCAAAGACTTGGGACAAGACCGGTTCCTTGTTGCGACAAATCACATTGATGCAGCGCAAGGCATGCTTCGTTTGTTTGGGGGTTCCCATCTTGGCCAGATGAGTCAGCACTGGTATCAGACTCCTGTGCACAAAAATAAAAAAAATAAAAAATAACACAAATCAAATCAAATCATCAATCAAAATGTCATTATCTGTTATGTCATAACAAGAGAGACGCCTTTCTAGATACATTAGTGTTGCCCACAAAAAAAGTCACCATCCTGTGATATAAGAGGAAAGATCATTCAACCAATCTATTAAGGTTTTAAGTTGTCAGTTCCAAGAGGAATGCCATCTACCATAAGGCTGTATATAATGCCACAGAAAAATGCCAAACTGAAAAGTATACAAACTTACCCATAGATCTCTTCGTGCTGCTCTTCCAGACCTGCACCAGTGAGTGCCAAGATCTGCAGCGTGCAGTCACCTGTCACAAATAACAGGTATATCCAATACATTTAATCACTCTCTTTCTCTCTCTCTCACACACTCACATACACACAGGGGTACACACGAACTTCATGGCATGCAAGCACAACCCTGTGTCTTCATCAATTGATCAGTTCATCCAAACCTGCTCTTTCCTTAAAATCCTTGGACATGACAGAAACATGTATGTGGGCTGTGCAGACTTCAATCGAATAAAATATTCAGCCCAAAGGAACACACTATTTCCAGTTAACACACATGACATCTACCCATAACTTGATGAACAAATGAAATATAAACATGTACGCATTTCCCTATTTATTGTTGATTACAATCCATCCAAATGTGAAAGTCAAATTAGAGCTGGAAACATGTCAAAAGCATCTTCAAATCAAAACCAAGACACAGGCAGATTAACACATACAACATATGATCCATGATGATAAATACAATGCTGAGCAACTTACAGACTATGTCATCATCATGCTTGAGAAATGCAAGCAGTTTTTCAAACCCCTCTTTCATCTTGAAGCAGTGTGGGTAAGCATAGGACAGTGTCTGTGAACAGAAACAAAATGTTTTTCATTAAAATCCAAATAAACAAGCCTACCCCATTTCCTACCACCAACATGGATACGAAAAGGGAAACCTGAATAATGATGTTCCTGCTTCACACGATCTTTTTACCAACAGACAACAGAACGATTTTCATGATCAGATTTTGTGGCTTGTAAACAATTATACTGGCCATCTAATTAAGGTCAATCTGCAAAGAGATGGAATACAAATGGCTACTGCACAGCTATAGAAAATTTCATTCACACACAACTTCTGCAGAGGGAATCATGGACAATAAACAGTTCATTCATATCTGCAGAATCTCTCACACGTCTGCAGAGAGAGATATGGAATATAGCCAACTCATCATACCTGCAGATATTTTCATTTACACACAACTTACCAGCAACAGCCGGATGCCTTTTTCTGAAGCATTCTCCACCAGTTTGCAGAGTGGCAGGTCACCTTTGAAGAGCTCACTGATGAAGCCCACCAGCTCTTTGATGGCAGAGGAATCAATCATGACAGGGGCAATTCTCTCCAGCAGAGATTTCACCAGACTGTAGTAGACCTGGTTCTGTGTAGATGGGGTTCCCACCTTCCGCAGCACTTCTTTCTGCACAACATATCCAGGGACAAGTGTTGAATTGCATGTAAAAACCATGAGTAATTATTATCATTATCATATATTCTAATGCTTCGCAAACATTCTAAATAACTATCATATGTTTTAATGCTTTACAAACATTTAACAGGATAATTTCAAAAGCAAATAGATCTTTTTCATTCATGGACTGAGACTCTCACTTCACATGTATACATAAATGGGCTTTTTCTTGCATGATCGATTCCAGTCTGTCACTGTTGATAATTTCCAATCTGAACCCATTAAAACTGAACATGGAGTCCAACAGGGATCTGTTTTAGGCCCAGTGCTCTTCACACTGTACACTGCTCCTCTCGCTGAAATTATTAACCGCCGTTCTGTCAGTCATCATTCTTATGCTGATGACACTCAAGTCCAGAAGAGTGATACCCCTGAAAAATTGTCGTCACTCTTGCAAGAAACATCCAACTGCTTCTTGGATATACAAAACTGGATGACTCTAAATAAGCTGCAATTGAACGCGGACAAAACGGAAGCAATGATCATGGGAACAACACAAAAACTCTCTTCCATCATAACTGACACAATCAAACTTGGCAGTACATCCATCCCTCTTTCCAGTTCAGTCAGGAACCTCGGCGTTGTCCTTGACAACACACTGTCCATGCAAAAATTTATCAATCAGACATGTCAATCCTGCTACTGTCAACTGCGGCGCATCAGTTCTGTCCGGAAATATGTCCACTGACACAACATCTAGACTTGTCATTTCTTTCATTTTCTCTTGCCTTGACTACTGTAACTCTTTATTGTCTGGTTTGCCTGCTTCATCCATTCAGTCCCTTCGGTGCATACTAAACTCTGCTGCCCGACTCGTCCTCAGAAAGAAAAGATCTGAGCACATCACTCCTCTTCTGCAACAACTCCACTGTGTCTCACACAGAATTAAGTACAAGATCAGCACTCTATGTTATAAATGCATTCACAAATCTGCCCCTTCCTATCTCTGTGGCTGCCTTCACCTCTACACTCCATCTCGCTCTCTACGATTGGCTTCAGATCCACTCTGTTTACTCATACCCAGATTCAAACACTCGACTGTTGGCCACTGTTCTTTCTCTGTCTCTGGACCTTGCAATTGGAATGAACTTCCTCTTTCTCTTTGTCAGGTCTCTGCACTCACCTCTTTCAAGTCTGGTCTTAAATCTCAAAGTAACCTCCCTTCCCTGTCTCTTCCTCATTTTCAGTTTTTCCAGTTTTAGAGTTATGCATGCATGTGAAATGAAATATAATAATAACAATAATAATTTCAAAGAGATCAATATTAAAAGAATGTAACATTTCCCTTTTACTGCTTGAATTAATACCCATTAGTTCTTTGGTTAGTATCTGGCACCAGTAAGACCAGTCCTGATTAGACAATCCTGATTACATGTCATTTCACACAGGCTGTAACAATGGCTGCACAAAATAGTACTCTATATATTTTACCAGCGCATCAAGAAAACATTCTGCAATAATTTCATACTGGGCATGTCTAGAATGGCCCTGTCTAAATTTGTTACCCTAGGCATTTGTGTTTCTGAGAGAATTTGTCAAACCCACCCTTTCTTTTTTCTTTATCACAACCATCTTCTAATGCTATCCTTTTTATAAAAAAATCAAAAAAATAATTGTCCACCCCACCTATTCACAAGTACCAAATATTACTTCCAAGAACCTACCACAATATCCTCTGCCTTTTTACAAGTGCAGTCATTCCCAACCAAGGTCTTGAATAACTGGCGCATTCGTCGATCGTCCTTCAAACTGAGGTTCAGTTTCTTGATGTATTCATTTGGTTTCTGCTGCTCTGGAAGTGTTCCTGTACAGCAATGTATGCAGATAAAGACACATACATACAGAATCAATACTGCAATGCACATACACACACACATCCATACCACTTTTTCCTCCCTCATACCTTACACAGAAATTCCCATTTCCAAACATGCCACCTGCCTGACCTTCTCCTCAAACTGCTCTTAGTAATATCACTCAGCTGTACACGAGAATGCCATCACCAGCACATGAAGAGGGAGGAGGTCTATTATGAGCATGGAAGTTATCATTCTTCACCTACTGCAAAGCCCCATGATAGCATTTGCAATTTTGGAAAAGCATTTGAAGTTCTGGATTGGCATATATTTGCAGTGTGTGTGAGTGTGAGTGTGAGTGAGTGTGTGTGTTGTTTGTGTGTGTGTGCACACACGCACTTGCCTACATACATGCGCTGGGAATCACATGTGCAGTTCTGGTATTCCCCACATTACAACTATTCCAATCTAAATCCCCTCCATCCAGTCTCTATGCCAAAATTAAATGGTCAGATTGACCAGGAATGAAGGTATCTAAAAACAGAGCACACAACAGATCCACAAACGTACTTGCGAGAGATGCCAGCTTGGGAAAAATGGCAGGTGGGTTTGGTTGGTCCTGTTTGTCATGGGCATCCAACAGCTGCTGCAAGATCTGGCGCACACTGCAATCACAACAAACTCAGCTGTAACAACAGTGACGAGGTGCAGCAAATGTAGTTGATGGCAAAAGCACTGTTGCGAAGTGGTTAGCATTGCAGACAGATTACTAGGAGGATGCAGGTTCGATCCCCCATTAGAGGCAGACACGAACCATGTCTGCAAGTGACTTCAGAATTTCCGACTGCCTTCGAGTCATACAGTAGATCACATAAGTCCAAGGGATGTCAACATTCCTCGAGTCATACAGTACAGACCACAAGTCAAAGGGATGTAAACAATTTTCAAACATTCTAGAAGACAGGGAAAAACAAAGCAGGTCATTTCCCTTTAACTATCTGAATTGCTGACGAAAATTGTATGTAACAGTCATGTCCTGTAGGCGCACAACTGTGCAACCAAAGGGATGCAAGTCTCATACCCCAAGGCAGGCAATGGATTAAGTTTTGCTGGCTGAGCTCTTTGGTTTTGCTTCATTCAGGGAAAAAGGCAGTGACAGTGTCTTTATATTATTTTATTTGCTAAGACACAAAAACAGGCGAAAACACTTTTATGCACACACACACAGAGGTATGAATTATAACATCTGTGCATCACACACACACTACTCACTTGTTTCTGTGTTTCAGCATCTCTGAAAATGCTCTGTGAACAAAAAACAAAAAAAAAAAAAAAATTATGAAACATTAATAGTTGTAGCACAAGTGCCAGTCAGATTATTTGTTATTTCAAACACAATATCACAAGGTAATTCTCAAACATCAAGATCAGCTACTCTGCATTGTCGAAATTTATCTTTCTCACAAAATCTGAGTCAACATACCAATACATGTCAGGCACACACTTGTTCATACTATTTTTTGGTCCTAGAAAAGGAAACTGAGAACAGTCGTTTGAAAAATAATACCAGAAAAAAAAAAACAACTGAAAATATGGCGTCAAATTTTAAGGGCGGTTTCTGGAAAGGCCCAATTCAGCAAAGAAGGCAGGGAGGGGAACAATTTTTTCTTCTTCTTTTTTTTAAATATTTTTTTAACATAAATTTTATGTGGTTTAGTTGACTGAAGTATAGAAAAAAAAAATTGAAAAAAGGGAAACTTCAAACAATAAAAGCAATGAACCCTCCTCTTGTCATTTTAACTAATAAACAAAGAGTTGTAAAGCTTATCATCCCCAATCAGAAAGTAATTGTCTGGATTCTTTAAAACCAAATTTCCAGAACACACACAAAAATAAATGTTCTGGACACACCATCTTTCTGAATATCTAAAAAAAGACTTTTCCAGAATGACCTGCAACAATACTTTTTAACACATGAACAGTGTCATTACCAGCCCATGAACAAGAAAACAAGGACTCACTTCACAGCATTTTCATCCAAGGTGCAGTACAGCTCTAATAGTCTTTCCATGCGTTCACCAACTGGCAGAGTGTACGGCACAAGATGAATGTTGAGAATTCTCTCCACAAGTAACCTGAGAAACACATACATGTGTCACAATGGGTGAACATATCATCCAACAAACCTGTATTTCTAAATGAACAGTGCAGAGAACAGCAAATAATAAAATAAGGGCAGGCTATAATCAAATCCTAATCATTATGCTCAATTAATAATAAATGAATTATAAACATACAAGCCTGAATTAAACTGAAAATGAAAAACAAAACAAACAAAAACAAATCAACAACAAAATACCCATTCAAACAGAAACCAGCAACTAGATACCTGTCATCATTGCTGTTGTGGTAATAGTGATGGAAGACTTTGTTGCGAATCCAGTCCACACGGGCCGCCTGCTGCGGGTCCACTGGATCACGACTCATCACAGTTCTGTAGATGGTCCCCAGGCCCAGCACCGCTTCACGGCGAATCTTGAACTGTCCAACAACCATGCACTGTAAACTGAGTATCCACATACCCAACGCAATAAACACGAAAGAAACTCTGAATCATATCTTATCAAAAAGTACACTCCAGCTTGTCTGTCTTCTTAGAGCAAAGAGTGGGAAGAAAGTACCATGTCAAACTCTCAAACTTTTCTCTAATATTTTCAAAATCGCTTTAATTATTGCTGATCTTATGTGATGTCAACAATATCCACTTACACAGACTACACCATCGATGACAAAAAAGAAATCACAGAAAAAAATGGTGGCAAATGTTCTTCGCAACTTTACCATGTTATCATACATCACAATACCATTCAGTGATTCATAAAGAGTTCATGTGAATTAAACCTGATAGACCTATTATCATTTTTGTGCAAACAGTACAAACTTGACCATGGTGAAGAAGCTAGATACAGTTCAGGGACAGCTGTACATATGGATGAAACTTTGTTGATTTCTATTGTTGGCTAGAAACATGACAGGAAAAAGCTGCAAAACCTTTAATGTTACAGAACTGATTTGTGTGAAGTGAAAATCCAGCCTATATCTCACATGCAAAAACAATTCTGCACATAACACCATTCTCTCTCTAAAACATGCTTACAACCACCCAAAATAATGCAAACACAAAACACAGAGGTGACACATTGTACACACACGTATATATATATATATATATATATATATATATATATATATATATTCAAGAAAGAGAGACAGCCAGAGACAGAGATAAAGGGCAACAAAAGTAAACCTTTTTGTCCAGCGTCCTCTCTCTGATGAAGACCAACATCTCGTCGGTGCAGGCAGCGAAGTCTTTCCGTGCCACCTGCAGCATGCAGTTGACCACCTCCATACGCACGCTCTCTTCTGGGTCATGTTGCCGCACCTTTAACTGCTCTGTAAACAATGCACTTCTTTCTTTTTCTCCAAATCCTCAAGAACAGAAACAATAAGCATTTCACAAACGAAATAAAACCTCAAAATATCATTTATCTTTGCAACTGAATATGCAACAGAAAGCCAAAAGTCAATTCAACACATTTCTCCATACACAGCAGAACCAGGGAGGAGGAATTTTGTTTAATGTCCCGTCACACATATCGGTGATTGAAGACATTTTGTTAAAGTATTTATGAATACATTTGAGTATTATCAGTTAGAAGGGGTGGGAGATGTGAATGAATGGAGGGTTGGGGGAAACTGGGCAAATGAGGGTGAAATTTGAAATTTTTTTTTCTAAATACAATTACAGGAAATTACTTAAAGGACTTTGTAAAAGAAAAGTCGTTAAACTGACAAGCGAAACAACTGATAATGAATGCGAAAAGTAAAAAACATCAATGTTCTCAGTCACTTGTGAAAACACACTTTTGTGTACATAAGGCTTCATCAAGCTACAGTCAAAAATTATATGCTTGTCATGTTACTAAAGCATATGCACTTGACATTGGAACAATACTTGGTCCGTAATGAATTTGATAATAGTCTGAGAGCTAAACTCAGAATTGGTCTGCGAATCTGACAGCAGTACCAATCAGAAGTCTTATTTCACAAGTAACAAGTAACCTCTCATCCATCTCCACATGCCAAAAGTGGCAACACTCCCACACTGTTCATTCTGAATCCCTCATACAAAGCCTGGAGATTCAAATTTGATACTGAATCCACACATGAAGTGACACACACAGACACAACACAAGTATTCACCATCTCTTTACTGACACGTATACACACATACTTCACACTGCTCAAGGTGGGTTTTTTGGGGGTGTGCGTGGTTTTTTGTTTTTTTTTATATGAAAGTTTGTATTATGTTGTACATCTTACAATATATAAAAAAAATACTCTTAAAGTATCAACATAAGTAATAACTAACCCAAAACATCCTTCACCAGCTCCGGATGGTTGAGAATGAACAGTTGAGCAGACTGTACACATGTAATGCGTACAGCAATACAAATGTCATTGAACCTGTGGAGAAAAGAAAGCAATTTACATGAACTTTCATGGCAACAAAATAAGGATACCAAGTTATTCATCGTCTGCCAGTATGTAAGAAAGCTCACAGTAAACTTCATTAGTATTCTAATACCCACAGAAAAAAATCAAAAACAACTAAAAACATTCTTATTTTAATGAAAATCTTACTATGAACAAGACAGTAGTCTCAATCTATGTCAGACTGAGCTGAAGTGTGTCATGTCAAAGTATGTATCTGCAGTACTACCTCTATGGAAATGTTAAGATTACTCAATGTTCAAGCGTGTTTGTGTGTGTGTGTGTGTGTGTGTGTGTGTGTGAATGTGCCTGTCTTTTGTCCTAGAGGGAATGTACACCCGCCCCATCCAGATGCTACAAACTATTCCACTACATCAAAACCTTCATATATCAGAGACACTTCAAAGAAGGACAAACACCTGTCAATTTGTTGGGTCACAAAAATAAATTCACCTGCCAAGGAAACAGTTCCAGAGAGGTTTATTCTTCAAGGCCAGGTCAGAGTTCTGTTCAGAAAACATTTTTGCGAGCAGCTTGGTCACACTCTTGCGCTCATGTTCTTCGTTGCTCTGAAATTGCCAAAGAAACAGTTCCCAACATACCATGTAATTCAGATATTCACGTTTTGATAGCAGATATATAAAACAACAATTATATTGCACAAAAATAGTATACATATGTTTACTTTACACTAACATGGTTCAATACACAGCAATGAAATCAGTACAAAGCAGCAATCAATGCCTACCGCTATTTTGATGGTCACTTCCACCTTACCTAAATCATATCAAATCATGTTACTTACAGCCCAGCCAACCATAAAAGGCAATTTCAGGGCTGTCCATTTTACCTGTCGAAGCACTCTTTACGTACAAATTTTCATGTTCCCTCCTGAAGGAAAAATCTTATTTGTACCAAAAATGAATTGTCTTTTGGCTACCACAGTTTTAGTTTTTGTACTCCCTGTGTGTGGAATTCACTGTTGGTCTTCAGAACCAATCAACACTCCCTCTGTTCAAATCCCAGCTAAAAGCTCATCTGTTCTGTGAAGCATTTTTGTGATTTTTTTTCATCCACAGATAATTTGCTCATGCTCAGGGGCTGGCTCAGTGTGGTAAGTCATTTTAAGGGCGTGGCTGCATGTGAATATGTGATTGCCTGCGCACCAAGTCTAAATTCACTCAAAGAAATGCGCTATACAAATGCAATTTTTCATCTTCATTATTAATGATCAGCGCAAACAAACAGTTCTGCTGTTAAAAATTTCCTTCATAACAAAACTGAACCCTACACATAACCCCTACAGTGCAGACATTACCTATCAAATAATCACCACTTTTACAATAATTACAAGGCGATACACTACCCTGTCATTCTCACATCAGCCATGTTTATAACATCAGCATAAAGAATCAAAATTCAGAAACATAAACATCAGCATAAGCCTTTCATACAAATATTTCAAACTACTATTGCAGATACAGACACTAAAATTTGGAATATAGGGGGATCTGTCTTTACAAAGCTGAAGACAAATTCAACTCAACTGATAAAAAAACAAAAAAAACACAAAAAAAAAAACAATAAAAAGAGAAACATTTCAATTATGATTTTAAACAGTGGTAACCTACCTTTAATTTGAATTCCAGCTGTGGAAGAACGGCAAACAGGACGTTGGGAGAAATCTGGTTCAGTTCGAAGATCAAGTCATACAAATGATTTGACACTTCGCTCTCTGATGTTTTCCCCAGCATCAGCATGTTGTTGAAAAACTGAAAACATTTTTAACCATAGTGAAATCTGAACAAAACGACAAACACATTTTAGAACAAGGATATAATGACATACTTGAAACAATGTACTAGGAGTTGAATATAACAGGAAATCGCTTGTGAAAAGAATTTTTCTTTTACAAAAGGAAAAAAATATCCTATACACTTACGTGTCCAGACTGAAATCAATGCCCTATCAAGCATTTTCAGACCTCAGTTATCGTATCAGACCTCAGTTATCACATATCAAGCCAAGGAAGAACGAAATTTTTTAAATCACATCCTTGAGTTACTAGCATTTGTTGATTTTTGCAAATTGGGTTGTTCATATCTGTATTCAACTTGTTCCAGAGAGCAACTTACTCTTCCTTGCCAAGGGCTTTTAAACTGGTTAGTATAATCTGTTTTAAGGAATTCAACAATTGGAATGACTATTCAGAATTGTGATTTGGAAAGCTATCTCCTGTTTGGCATATTTGACAACAAACATATTTCTGCTTAATACATTACTATATCATCAGTCAGCACTGTTTAAACTTGTTACATCATTAGAAAAAACTTTCATGCACAGAATAAATAAAAAAAAAGTTCACTGAACAGATTATATTTCAATTGAACTGATACAATTAATTAAAGTGTTGTAAGGGTAAATAAATGCACAATTTCTGTTTGTATAAATACAGATCACAGAGTCCAAAGAAGTTATCAATGATTTCATATTCTTCATTAAGAAAAAGAATTATTAATATTGTAGGCTATACTTACTGCTTGAACATACGGCTCAATGAAATTGCTTGTTCTCTTGATCAAATCCTTTGCCATTGCATATGCAATTTTGTTGTGTCCCTGAAAGTGACAAAAACCCATGATTAGTAATTCCTTTAAAAAAAAAAATCAAACTGGCAATGGTGGTGAGCATAGGTCTGCCTAAAAGCTGCTAGTATGGTGCAGAATAAGAAGCATCAGCAGTGTGTCACAAGAAAGGTAGGGTTACTAATTTCACTAAAAGAGATCAATAAAACTAAAACATAATAAGACTAATGCCTATTCAGTTACATCTGTGATCATAACAAACCCATCAAGAAACTACTTTCTTACATTATTTGTGAGAAGAATCCAATCTCAGAAATCTAAAAAGTTCAGCAGATAATCTTTCATGCAACTAGTCCTACTTCTGACAGATAAGTATTATCGGGGGAATGATCTTCATTTCTACCATCTTTCAACCCTACGATTCTGCTTTACCAAATGCCTCAAATCATCAATTACCTTCTTTGGTTCAACAAGGTTGACAAGAATGACGTCCAGCAGCTCCTGAGACACAGAATCTGCCTCACAGATGAGTGGACTCATCATGTCCAGCATGAACGTTCTCACTTTTCCTGAATGTTTGTCACTGAAAATAATTTTTTTCAGAATCAAGAAAGAGCAAACTACAAACAGGATACCCCTCCCTGCAAGTTCGCTGCTAACAGCCAGAACAAAACGCATGCAAACGTACACCCACAAACTCTCACAAAGAGAAGGAAGAAAGAAAACAAAACACACACTTTCCAATCTATTATCACCTGAGTTTCATGGGATAATACGCTCTATCTTACAGAATAACTGGATAGAATTTGCTTGTAGGTTGACACAGATATTGACTCAAGATATTCAACATGATCACTGTTCAAAATCAATGTCTGCCTGAGCCATTTTACAATGACCTTATTTTCATCATTGCCTCATTTTCACAGATTGTAAGAAGCTAAAAAGAGATTTGATTGTGATCCTTTCAAATAGGGGATATGGATAAGATTTCAGAATCAACAAGTTCTTGTTGCTGTTTTTTTTTTTTTTCTTTTCTTTTCTTTTCTTGGGAGCAGCTGCATAAAGCAGAAGAGTAACCAAAGAAACAAACTCAGTTTTCAGATCTAAAGTACACTCACAGACAATTCTGTCTCTGCTGTCGATTTTCACTAAATTCTGAACTGTGAAGGTTTTTGCTATGAACAAACTCCAACAAAAAAAAAAGAAAAAAAAGAAGAAAAAAAAGAAGAAGAAGAAATATTAATTTTTTTTACCAATAGACTGCACATCTGAAGTTTATAATTATCATCAAATACTATATAAAATACAATCACCATAATAAAGCCAGAAAACATACTTGATAATGGAAAACATGAGCTTGAAAAGGGAACAGAAGATCTCCTGGTTGTCATCCAGTTCAAGACAAATGTTGAAAGACTTCACCCATGCCAAGTTCTGCACACAAAAAAAACACCAACACAAAAATCATGAAAAGTGAAGATAAGTTAACGGATAAGAATCACAATAACTGGAGAAAAGCCATCACCATAGAAGTGACATGATTCCCCATAAAGAGCTAATTGAAAAAATATTACCTTTTCCAGTGTTTAGAGTTAACAAAAAGTGATCATAATGAACATCACTGGGTTTATTTCTAACAAAATGTAACAAACAAGGATCCATGGTTTATTTCTATCAAAACACAGCACTTTTACTGCCATTAAAATATAACACTGTCAAAAACATTGATGAAGTATTTTACATTCTGAAATGCCTATCTGAGTTTTATTTTCAAATATCAGTGCCAGTATTTTTGATTTTCTAAAAGCAGGCAATTGTAATCCTTGAGGAAGCAGTAAAAAATTTAGCTTTTCTCAAATTAATAAAAAGAAAAAGGGAAAGCAAGAGAAAAAAAAAGAAAAGACTGACCTCTAAAAGGTAAAAGTAGCGTTTGAATGAAGTTGATTCTGGATCCTCAAGACCTCGCAGTTGCTGGATCAAGAACATGAAGATTTCCTGAAACAGAAGCTTATGGTTTAACTTCCACTCACTGTTCATTTATATGAAGCAGTGATATGCAGAGCTTATGCTGAGATCACGTAACAAGATGTAAGCATTTTCACAGGGAATATAAATAGAACTGTTTACAAAAATATAAACAAAGTTTTAAAAACATAATCAGCTCAGCAATATGTCAACAACACATTGTCAAGACTGTAAATTTCAATGCACTCAACACTCAATTCAAATCTGAGATGACATCTTTTTACTTTTCTTCTTTGTGTATGTGTGCCTGTCTGAGTGTTTACATGAATGGGTGAATGTGCTGATCTCTGGTGTATTTCCCTTTTTAAATATTTCAAAAGTCATTACCATTATTTCACGTAACATTTAGTTTTAAACTTCAGTAACATTCTTAAAGTACTGATAAGCATTTTCCTAGGAATATCCAACAATGTCCTTCCCGTGTTCGTACAATGATCTAAAAAAAAGTGCTGCCATAAACTTCAGATGACTTAACAATCAAAAGCAGTCAAAGAGAGACAAATACCCCACTATCAATCACCTTCAGTAATTCCTGTTCCTTGTACGGAGCCTCCGGAGCAAAGATCCGGAAAACATCGGCAACACAGCAAGCGATGAGGAGCCGAACATCCTTGCTGGAATGCTCCATGTAGAAGTCTGAAGCCAGGTGCAAAGCAAGACCTGTGTACTGCTCATTGTCATCCTGGCCCATGTCTTGAAACGCTCTGGCCAGTAGCTGAACAGTAAAAACCAATGAATTATTAATAATTTCACTCACTTCAAGTTGTAAGTTATGTAACATTAATCTAAACTCTAAGGGGGCATCAACTCAAAGGACACTAAGCCAAAAGATAAGTTCATCTTGAAATGTTTACTTAAAATGTATTAAGTGACACAACATTAATTTCTAAATCGCTTTCCTTCTATTATAACAAAATTAAATTTGTTGCCCAAATTTATCTTCAAAAGGGTCACTGGTAAGCAGATTGGTAGGCAGACCAGTCTTTCTGTGGCACTGAAAGCCCCGAGTTTGAAATTTTAAAGTTTACTATATGGGCACAGCATCTGACCACTGTTTCTCAAGTTTTAAACCTTATCTTAAATCAAAATGATAATACAGTCTGTTGGCTACAAACCAAAAGAGATCACTTTGTCCTCTCATTTACTATTTTTGTCAAGTGTGATAAAGGACAACTCTTCAAAACCAAAAGGAGTAAGGTTGTTGGAAAAAAAACATAGTATATATGTACATAATATAGGAATGAGCAGCATCACAAACAACGCCTAATCAAACTCAGCCAAAAGTTTAACAGTTAATCCAGACGGTTTAGCCTTCAACAGACTTGTGATCACTGCATCAAGCTTTCCTTGATCCTTTCATACTAGGATACCAGCAACCAGCAACAGTGGTTTGTTGAAACATAAATGTGATGAGGGATGAAGTGAAAAAAAAAAAAAAAAAAAAAGTTTAACTTATTTATTCATTGACACATCTTGCTATTGTATATATTTGTTAACTTGCTGTTGTAGATATTTCTGAAGCTCTACGCTGATTACAATAGGCTAATAGCACTAAAGGTGTTCACTCAAACACCCCCTACAGGCATACACAAAGTAAACGAGGACAATTAAAAGAGATCATACCATAAAATGAATCAAAAGTGTCAAACATAAAAAGTTACATTAAAAAAAGGAAGAAAGAAGATAACATTAATAATAACAACAACAACAATTTGGACAATTTAAACACACATACTGATACAGACACAGACAAATAAAGATAATTTAACAAAAACAACAGGCAATTTAAACACACATACTGACACACACATGCATGCACATGGTGTGCAAGCAGATTAACAAACAAAGAGAGCAACATTACATGATAAAACAGTTCTTACTGAACATTCCCCATGGAAACATTTGTGCATAACATTTAGAGATTAAAAAGGAAATTTTCTACCTAAAAGACAATTTTCTAACTAAAATTACGTTTAAATAACATACTTACCGTGACCCAACTAGTGCAGACTCTGGCAGGGGTCTGACATTCCTGTCCTGTGCAAACTACTATCCGCCTATGCTGAGAAAACGAAAGTAACTATGGCCGATAACCTCCCGGAAGTAGTTAACCTCCCCTTTGTCCCGCTGGCTAGCGCCCTCTTTTTCCGGCAGCCATCATGACCTAAAATTACGTTTAAGTAACATACTTACCATGACCCACTAGTGCAGACTCTGGCAGGGGTCTGACATTCCTGTCCTGTGCAAACTACTATCCGCCTATGCGGAGAAAACGAAAGTAGCTACGGCCAATAACCTCCCAGAAGTAGGTAATCTCCCCTTTGCCCCCCTGATTAGCGCCCTAAAACTGGAATGTAAAATATGTGACAATTTACAAATACATAGCACACACACACAGATGAACAAAACAAAACAAAACAAAAAAAAGTTATTTAGTGATATAACTTCAAATAAGAGGCTCACTTTGTTCTGACCACCTGAATGTAACAAATGCAGATGATATAGGATGAAGATAAGTGGACAGGAAATGGTGGTAATAAGTCAAATTAATATAATCACCACCACAATATGACAAACCAACAAGACATACATACTGTTGTGATATTTGATATTGAAGTAATGGCATGAACAAAATAATCACTTGGTACACTATGACATACTTATGATACTATTCAATAAGTATAAAAACAATGGACTATTTAAAAGATTTCTTTTAGCTAAGGGAATGGCAAAACTATGGGGGAAACAACCATTTGAAGACTTATGCATTAATGGGAATTTTATTTATATTCTTACTCCTGTATTTTGCACTACAAAAATAAAAATACAATGATCAGATGTTTTCAAAGCACATAAAGGCAACAAACACTGCTTTCTTGAAAGTTTTTTTTTTTCCTTTTAACAACAGTGATCACCTTAAGCCGCTTGACAAGTTCATCCTTCCCAAGATCATCCGACAACTCTTTGCACCCTGGTGGGTACACAATTTTGTCCAATTTGGATACAGCCATGTTTCAGTGCATCTGCAAAATTAATAGACTGTGAATTATTATATGCATGATTTTTTGTGACCATCATCATCAAAGTCTGTCTTATCACATTATAATCATTATAACACTACTGCTATATAATATTATTATGGTTTTGCAAATGTAGTCAATTTTACACTTTCAACAGGAGAATCAAGGCTATTAGCAATGCATAAAAAAACAATTAAAAGAAATAATAAATAATTTTTAAAAAGATTTATATGCTGTCTGTCTCCATGAATTTGATCTCTTCACCCTTACAAATGCAAAAAACTACTTTACACACCATAACAATAGCAAAATCTGGATTATTCAGTTTTGAGGATACTTGTTCAGTTCAATCAAAGTTTTTTTCAAAAGTGATACACAAATGCTATTTTTGTTGACAATCTGAAACTCCTGCAGATGCTCTCTTATTTACTGATGGCAAAGGGATTATATGTGTTACTATTTTTTACAACCCTTTACTGATGTATACAGCCAGATTTAAAATGTAAGTTTGGATGAATGCTGGTACCATGTATCCACAAGCCACTAAATGTTAACAATTATTATAGGATCTTTAGTTAACTGGAAGATGTTTTTTCTTCAAGAACAACCATTAACATAAAAGGAGTAAGGCATAAGCATGTTAGCATATATCTTGACCTGGAAGAGTTTAAAACTCATATGAAACAGCAAGCTTTTTGAATAGCCATTGTTTGCCACAATTCGAGAATAGGAATTGTCAGTGTCATACAATCAGTACTGAATCTGTCTGCATTCAAGTCAAAATGACATCCAATCCATCTGGCAACAAAGTTGCTTGAGAGAGGCAGAACTAACAAACAGCAGACTTCAATTTTTTAATGTTTTGCTTCATGTTTTAGTGTTAGTACTCTGCATACAATGGCACTTCCTTGTACAGTGGTTGTAGCAATGGAGGCTATGAACGGAAGAATTGGAGGACAGCAAACTGTCAAATCCATGACGTTCTGCACGGAGCTCCTGAGTGCTTGTGCAATGCACCATTCATGTATTCATCTTTATAAAACTGTAAAAATAATAATGAGTTAACAGATATTAGGCAGATGTGGAAGACGTAATGACTTTTGTTCTCTGTATCAGGGTGAAACACTCATAATGAATTTACAAATTATCTATAACCATAATCTGTAAGTTTCACGCAGTGCTGTCTTACTCTTAGATGGGAAAATAGTCTTGTTCCACCAGACTGTGTTCTAGCCGCTGGTTCAAAAATAAAAATAAATAAATAATGAACAATGTTCAAACTATGAAATGAAATGTTAGTGATTTTGATAACTGAAATTGAACACAAAAAAGGTCAAGCAATTTTTTTCACCAGTCATCTCTTGTTGACTGATGAGACAATGAAAGTGGTTTGATCAAATGCAAATCAGATATTCTTTATTGACCATAAAACACATAGAAATATCTTATCTGATGATATTTTTGTCAAATGAATCCTCAACTGTCTTTTTCCTCATGTGTAAAAATGATTTGAATGCCTGAGGACCACAAATGCTGGGACTGAAGAGATGTGTGTCGAGGTCGCACATGTTTCCTTCTTTTGTCTATGTCAATTGCGTTTTGCATTGCTCATATTTGGGATGAAAGATGTACATGCGCAAGATCCAAGATGATGGCGAACTCTCCAGGGGTCTATTCAGTCAATGTTTCAGGAGTCTCATACTTTAAAAGTGTCACAGACATAAAAATATAAAGATGTGCTATCTAAAAATATACATTCCCCAGAGCAAGAACAGGCATTGACTGTGGATGTTAATATGCTGCAGTGTGCTAGGTGTATATGTACACTTGTGTGCACACACATTTATGTGTAATTCAGACACTATTTGACTATTTGACTGGCCTATTGGTGTTTTCCTGCTTGGACGAGGATCACTGTTAACTCCGAAGACCATACCTTTGCTGTATTTCCAACCAATCTATCTACAGCAGTTATCTTATACATCCATTTTTATCAAACTCGTTAAACTAAAAGCAAATCTGTGATTTTCTCGAAATACCTGACCAGGCTATTCTGAAGCAGACTCATAAAGGCAGATAACCCAAACAAACGCCTTCATCAAAGAAACTGCAGTGACAGAATTTTCATGCAAAACCGAATTTGTGGCACAATGATTCCCTATGATCTTATAAACGATCTAGTTAAAGCTTCTCATACACTAACAAATTCATGTAAAAACGATAAAATCCTTATATGATGAGGACCTATGAATGAATATTATGTTTATTGAGGAACAAGAGGCATACCAGCATTGCAGCAGCCATGTTGAGACGAACCCGAACACAATTTAAAACATACCTATGTCAAAGCAAATCAGATTTTCATTAAAAATATAATATTGCTCTTTCAAAATCAAACAATGAAAATGTTGACAAGACCTTTCACGACGATTGCATGCAATACATTACCTCAACTAGAAGAGAGGTTAAAACTAATTTGCTATTCTCCAAACAGGAAACCGCGCGAAGCTTAATGTCGTTCACAGAAACGAAAATACTTGTTGCTGATTGGTTAATTTTCGTAGCGGAGACTCGTGCATTGTTGAAACTTTTCATGAACTGTGCACCCATCATATTCGACTGAACATCAACACGCATAGAAAAAGATGATAATGAAAAATATAAACAAAAAGTGTGTGGAGGTATTGCACTGTGGTGATATGCTCTGTGCGAGATGACCACCCCGGAACTTGTACCGAAGCACTTTTACAACAACAAAAAAACTGACACAGTGGGTGTCACTAGCCTAATACTGCATACTCATGCTCACACCACTCTCTTTTTGAATTTTAATCAGTTAAAACGTATCATTTGAACTAAAACGTTGTTTACACCTCTCTCTCTCTCTCTCTCTCTCTCTCTCTGAAGCTCACGATTTGTAATTTTTGAAAGACTGATTTTTGTGATTCCATGAATTTCCACTGGAAAATGTCAACACCACAAAATATATTGGTGTGAACATCCAAGACGATCTGCGCTAGGGATCCCACATCAATTTTACAACTAACGAAGCCAACAAGACCTATATAGGATTCCTTCGGCGCATTCTCAAGACTCAGTAGGAAACACTGAAGAAGACGTGACAAAGGAAACTGCCGAATGATGTAAGCCCTTGCTCGACCTGTCCTTGAGTAAGCCAGTTGCGTATGTGTGGGAACCCTATGTAGCCAGTGACATCCAGACCATCGAAAAGGTCCAGCGCCGAGCAGCAAGATAGGTCACTAACCGCGTATTGATCAGCCGGCCTGAGTAGACAGACGTCATGAGTCAACTCCATCATGTGACCTTTTAGTCAGTGCTCCATCAACTGGTTTGTAACCCAGTACTACCTGCCGCATGTGAAGTCTCCCAACGACGGACCAGGCGGAGGAGGAAACCTTTCCCAACGGCTGTGAAGGCGGAAGAAGATGACCAAAGGGCAGGGGGAGCTCTTATCCTTGGCTGGAAGTCCCCCTAGGAGACAGCTCCGAAGAAAAAACCTCAGTGTACCTGCCGAGGCCGTCCTACACGTGGCAGTATCTACACCTGTGGGACTGTGAGCGTCGGTAGGCGAGAGAGTGGGGAAGGGACTGCACAACTCAGTCCTCCTCACTAAAAAAAAGTCACCTGTGCTGGTCAGGCAACCAGGCTAATGTCGGAACGACGAGCTAGCCCTTCAACACCCAGCTTTTCCTAGCCGGCGATGGAGAAGTGGTAACGGGGACAGGCAGAGGATGCTGCTAGCAGTTCCTAGTCACAACTCTGCACGCAGGCGGCTGTAGGGTGATGGTCGTCCGCCGTAGACTGGGGCAGATGCGGCGCCCGTATCCTCCCACAGTGTCAGAGCAGCCCTTTTTAGGGACAGCACTGCTCTCCCCACATGGGGAAGGGGAGATAAAAGGATCCCCAAACAAAGCCTGCCTCACCTAGTACCTAGTAGGAAACCGCACCTACTTGGACATCTAACAATAGCGGTCGAAAACAAGAAAAGAACCAGGAGTCATGTCCTGACTCTGGGTGCCTGGAATGTTCGCACCCTCTTAGACAGAGACGACAGACCAGAAAGACGCACAGCGCCCATTGCTAGAATGCTTGATCGCTACCAGGTGGATATAGCAGCCCTGAGCGAAACCAGGTTTGCGGGTTAAACCCAGCTGGAGGAAGTTGGAGGGGGCTACACCTCCTACTGCACTGGGAAGCCAGAGGGCACCCCAAGAACCTCAGGTGTGGGCTTTGCCATACGAACCAAACTTGCACGACAGCTTGACAGCCTTCCACGTGGGATAAACGACAGGCTGATGACCCTGCGTCTGAAGCTGTCCAAGGATCGCTTCGCCACAGTCATCAGCTGCTATGCCCCGACGATGACCAACCCTGATGACATCAAAGAAGCTTTCTACGAGGAGCTCAGCCGCACCATTTCAGCGTTAGAAAGGACAGGCTGATCATCCTTGGGGATTTCAATGCCCGCGTCGGCGTGGACTTCTCTTCGTGGCCAAAAGTCCTAGGACAGCATGGCACTGGCAAGTGCAACTCCAACGGACTGCTTTTGCTCTCGCTCTGCGCGCAGTATGGACTGACCATTACCAACACCCTCTTCCAACAAGCGGACAAGTACAAGAACACATGGATGCACCCCCGCTCCAAGTAATGGCACATGCTGGACTATGTGATTGTCCGGCAGAGGGACAGAGGTGATGTTTCCATTACACGCTGCATGAGAGGAGCAGTCTGTTGGTCCGACCATCGCCTGGTACGCAGCAAGATGAACATCAGACTTGCACGCAAGCTCCAACCAGCCAGGCAGAAACCCACTAGGAAGGTGAACATCCACCGCCTCCCTATCACCAGCAAATCCAAGTAGCTCTCCAAGAAATTCCTGTATCGACTGATGTAGAAGAGGCATGGAGCACCTTTAGAGATGCTGTGTACACAGCAGCAGCTGACACACCCAGCTTTGTACAGAGGAGCCACAAAGACTGGTTTGACGAGAACGACTCTGGAATCTCCAAGCTCCTGAACACACTGCATATACGGTATCAGGATCACATTTCCGATAAAGACTGCCAGAGGAAGGAGAACCAGTTCTTGCAAACCAAGCAACTTGTACAGAAGAGGCTGCGTGGGATGAAGAACACCTGGTGGGAGAGAAAGTCCGAAGAGCTTCAGTCCGCTGCTGATGCTCACGAAATGAAGACCTTCCATGATGGTCTCCGAGCTGTGTATGGGCCGAGAGTCACAGGAGCCTTGAACCAGACCACCCTCCTGACAGCTTGCCCGCTGGGCAGAGCACTTCAACACCCTCCTCAACAGGGACTCGTCCGTATCAGACGAGGCAATTGCAGCCCTCCCACAGATACCAGTCAGTGACTCGCTAGCTGCCCCTCCCACCAAGGTCGAGACCCAGAAGGCCCTGAAGCTGACAACGTCAGGAAAAGCACCAGGAGCGGATGGAATCCAGGCTGACATCTACAAGTATGGAGGCGAGGTGCTAACAGACAAGCTGACCGCCCTGTTCCAGTCTATCTGGGAGAGAGGGGAGGTCCCACAGGATTTCAGGGATGCTTCTATTGTTCACATTTACAAACGGAAGGGAGACAAAACATCCTGCGATAACCACCGTGGAATCTCTCTCCTCTGCATCGCCGGCAAGATCTTCGCCCGCATCATACTGAACAGACTGGTTGACCATGTCTCCAACACAGTCATCCCTGAAGCACAGTGTGGCTTCCGCTCAGGCAGGGGAACATGTGACATGGTGTTTGCCGTACGCCAGATTCAAGAGAAGTGCCGTGAGCAGAACAAGGGGCTCCACATGGTCTTTGTAGACCTGACTAAGGCCTTCGACACGGTGAACCGCCGTGGTCTGTGGAAGATCCTCCTAAAGTTCGGCTGCCCAGAGAGCCTAATCCAGCTGATTGCGTCTTTCCACGATGCCATGCAGGCGAGAGTACAGGAAAATACTGACATGTCGGATCCGTTCCCTGTGGTAAATGGAGTGAAGCAGGGCTGCGTCCTGGCACCCACACTGTTCTCCATTCTCTTCTCTGTCATGCTGATTGACTCTTTCCAAAACTGTGACCGGGGCATCTACATTCAGTTTTGCACAGATGGCAAACTTTTCAACTTGCGGCGACTCCACGCCAGGTCCAGGGTGTTTGAGGCACTGTTGAGAGAATTCCTCTTCGCTGATGACTGCGCGCTTGCTACACACACCCATGAGGACATGCAGTTCATTATGGACAGGTTCTCAACAGGCTCTTTGGACTCACAATCAGCCTCAGCAAGACTGAGTCCATGTACCAAGCAGCTAGCTCACAGAACGCCAGTGCCTCCCCGCCACCTGCAATCAAGATCAATGACACAGAGATCAAGTCAGTCGACAAGTTCTGCTACCTGGGCAGCACCCTATGCAGCAACGGAGCCTTTGATGCAGAAGTGACGCTGCGCATCGCCAAGGCCAGCTCCGCCTTTGGCAGACTCAACAACAGGCTGTGGAACAACAAAGGCATCAGGCTCAGCACCAAAATGAAAACCTACAGAGCTGTTGTGCTGACCACCTTGTTGTACTGCTGTGAAACATGGACGACGTATCGCCGTCACATTCAACAACTTGAGCAGTTTCACCAGAGATGCCTACGAAAGATCCTCGGCATAAAGTGGCAAGACAGGGTCTCCAACCTCCAGGTCCTAGAGAGGAGCGGCCTGCCCAGCATCGAAAGCCTGCTGATCTAGTGCCAGCTACGCTGGACAGGACACGCTGTCCGCATGACAGACAGCAGGATCCAGAAGATGCTTTTGTATGGCCAGCTGAAGGAAGGCCATCGTGAACGAGGAAGACCCTGCAAGCGCTTCAAGGACACCTTGAAGACAAACCTCAAAGCCTGTGACATAGACATCGCTTCCTGGGAAACTGATGCCCTTGACCGCTCTCGCTGGAGGATGCTGTGCTCTAGTGGCATAAAGACGTTTGAAAACAAGAAAACGCTGGCCATTAAGGAGAAGCGTGAGTGAAGGAAGCAGGGTTCAACTTCTGGAGACGTTTTCCCTTGCAACAACTGTGGGAAGTGCTGCGCATCCAGAATCGGCCTCTTCTCCCATATGAGGACACACACCGACAGATAAGCCTGCCTGCCTACTCATCCGTCGGACCGACGGGAGACTCCATCATCATCTGACATCAACTGGTACCCTGGCTCAACAAGTCAGACGGAAAAAAGCTCGCCTGGAGATGCTTTACACGTTCCACCATGGTCTCATCTCCATCAACTCAGTCTGCCTTCCAAGACCCGCATCAGCAGACAGCAGGCTGAGCTCAGTATTCAGTGAAAAAACTAGTAAAGAAAAAAATGTTTTTTTTAATCATCAGTGCAACTACGGCATGCCTGCCTGCAGCACGCAGTAACAGACAGATGTCTTTGTCCCCCGCACCATCCCGGCACCCCAGGAGGTTGTCACAGCCGGGTCGCTGGACTGCTTCAAGTCCTGACTGGCCTCCTGCCAGGCTGTGACACAACAGAGTAGATTTAACTTGACCCGGCCCCAACTACACCCAACACTTCTGTTCAGTCCCTCCCCCCTCCCCACCCCTTCCCCCACCATGCCTGCTAGCAAGCCCCCTCTCTCACCCTCCCCCCCCCCCTTTTTTTTTTTTTTTTTTTTTTTTTACTGGTGCCGCCGGTCGGGTGTATTCCAGGGGACCGCTACGGTAGCCGGATTGGCTTAGCTGGAGATGCGAACACACCAGTGGACTGTGCTTCATCTCAATCCCCTATCAAATCAATAGCACATCTCACGGCAGCCCAGTTGAATTGCGCCCAACAGCAACCTCTCACAAAACGACAATTTTCATCAGCATTCTGATGTTGGTCGTCAAATGGAAGACTGAAGAAGAAGATTCCAAAACAATAAGAACCAACGTTCAGTTTGAATAAATAGGTGTTCATGGAGTATATAAAGAACCTGTGCTCCTTCAAACAAACTAAATCTCGAGGTCTGGATGATCAAGATAATAAAATTTTGAAGAATTCTGCACCAATAATTTATGAGAGCATTTCTTATATTTAAAATCTTTGTATTGATAACTGAAAAGATTTTTTTTAAAGTTATCATCCCCAAGCCTTTTAAGACGCTAAAGTAATGCCGCCCTTTGAATCTGGTGATCAGGGCGATCCTTCAAATTATAGGCCTATATCAATTTTATCTACCTTGTCAAAACCTCTGTCTAGAAAAGCATCTTAAACAAAAATTAATATCCAGTCACATTTTACTACTTATTATTTATTTCATCCCAATCAAAGTGTCTTCAGAGAAAATCATTCTCGTCACACTGCACTCACCTACCTCATGGAACAATGGCATTCAAACAATTATGAATGATGATTTGATAACTGGAACAATATCTGTTGATTTCGCTATCTTCTCTCCTGGAAACTTGCCATTTATAGCTTATCCACGGAACGAGTCCGAATCTTACATCGTTCCTAATAGATGACAAATAGTTTTTGAAGATTCAAACGTGTCCTCTTTCATATCTGTTCAAAACTGAGTTCCACATGGAGATCAGTTTTAGGACCAATTTTATTTTCAGTTTAGATATATATTAATGGCATTCCTTCGTGTGTTTCTTCACCTTGCGAAGTTTTTGCTGACGATACTACCTTCACAAGAAAGACAAAAATACAAATACAGTATGTATTAATGTACAAAATGATGTAGATCATCTTGTTGAATGGACTGGTTTAAATCATGTGGCCATTCATCCTCAAAAATACACGTTGTTAGTTGCAACACAACAAAACCGTAAAACACAACATATCAAATTGGATGATATCAAAGTCACTAACAAAGTGCTAGAAGAAGTCAATTTTCATCACTCTTGTGCTAGACATTAACAATAATCTCTCTTGGTCAAATCATATATATATATATATATATATATATATATATATCTTCTTTATGTAAGAGGCTCTCGAAAAAAAAATCGGCTTAATAGAATAAAATATTTTTATTATCAGCATACACGAGCATTATTTGTTCATGCCTATATACAACCAGATATTGACCATGCCTCCACATGATGTTGGGACTTGAGTGAGAACTGCTTAAAACCTCTAGAAAGTTTGTACCGACGTTCCACTGTCAACTAATACTTCATAAATCATCGTCTCTGCAAATTAATGACTACAAGGAACTTAACATTTCGCCACCTTTTATCTAAGATGTCGCTTCAATAAAGATGTCTTCGTGTATAAAGTAAAATATTGAAAAATAGCTCGCCATCTTATCTTTGTGATAAATTCACTGTAATGAACACTCGAGGAAAAAACCCAATGTATACCGATATACTGATCAATATTATGTTAATTATTTACCTATTCGGCGACTTTAGTCCATTGACTGAAGCAGAAGTTCACGAAATCCTGAAAGAAATGCCGTCGGGAAATATCTGTCCACTGACGCAACATCTAGACTTGTTGTTTCTCTCATTCTCTCTCGCCTTGACTACTGTAACTCTCTATTGTCTGGTTTGCCTGCTTCATCCATTCAGTCCCTTCAGCGCATACTAAACTCTGCTGCCCGACTCGTCCTCAGAAAGAAAAGATCTGAGCACATCACTCCTCTTTTGCAACATCTCCACTGGCTCCCTGTCTCACACCGAATAAAGTACAAGATCAGCACTCTATGTTATAAATGTATTCACAAAACTGCCCCTTCCTATCTCTGCGGCTGCCTTCACCTCTACACTCCATCTCGTTCACTACGATCGGCTTCGGATCCACTCTGTTTACGCGTACCCAGATTCAAACACTTGACTGTTGGCCGCCGTTCTTTCTCTGTCTCTGGACCTTGCAATTGGAATGAACTTCCTCTTTCGCTTCGTCAAGTCTCCACTCTCAGCTCTTTCAAGTCTGGCCTTAAAACCCACCTCTTCCCAAAATAGCCTCCCTTGCCTGCCCTTCCTTGTCTTTAGTTTCTACAGTTTTAGAGTTATGCATGCGTGTGAATGACTGGTGCGAAAGCGCTTTGATTTGTCTCTACACAAGATTCAGCGCTATATAAATACCATTATTATTATTATTATCATTATCATTAAAAACATTATTTTGCTATTGTTTGCCACCGTGACGAAGTGGTTAGCGTCGCGGACTTACGGCTGGGAGGACGCGGATTCGAATCCCAGCGGAGGTGGGTTTTTCGGCCTGTGGCCGGTTCCTACCCGGAGTTGAGTGTGCTGTGGGCTTAAATGGGGAGACTCGGACCACACAGTCGAGTGTCATCCACTTCAAGGATGCGTCTTTGGAAGTGTTGCTCTAATTACCTGACCAACACTGCAAGTGTCTGTATCTCTCGGGCCTGATTAACGTCGGGATATCATTATGACACGGGAAGCGTAGAGTACAGCCTTGTCACGCAGTTCCAAACCAAAATGGACCTTCATAGCAAAATCGTCATCGTCCTCCTTCACCATCATCAATATAAACAAAACAGTCTCCAAGTCTGTGGTCTTTCATGCCCTGCTCTCAGGGTGACCTCAGTTTCGGATACCCTTCCACTTCCGTGCTTGGGGTGAGTCCTGTCAATGTCTTCAGTGTCGGCAGATTCATAGGGGGCTGTTGTTTTAGGGACGTGGTGGCGGTCTCCACTCTGGGAGGGACGCTCACTCAGTCTGACTAAGCCATTATTGTAGTTAGTAGGGGGCTTAGCAGGTGGTGTCCTAAGTATGTTAAATCAGAACAGGCACCACTGAACACTACCAAAGAGACTCAGCAGCAGTGCAGGGTCTCCTCTGGTGTGTGGCCTCCAGGCGACCTAACATCGATGGTTCCCTGTGGAATACCGACGCTAGAACTGTGACGGACGAACCCGGGTGTGTCCGCGTATGGAGGAATCTAAATGAGCGGCGTGGGAGTAATGCCACTGAAACGGCGCAGATGATGGGGCAGCAAAAAAACAACAACAAAAAACAAAAAACAAAACAAAACAAACAAAAAAACTTGTACCCTTTACCCTCAATAAAACATTTGAGTTCGAGTTCGAGTTTGAATTCGAGTTCCCTGTCTCCGTCTCTCTCTTTCTCTCTCGACTGCTCGCTCGCTATGCGAGTGTGGGTGGGTGGGGGTGGGTGGGGTGCATGTCAGTGCCGAGGCTGCCATTGATTTCGTGAGTGCGTGCGTGTGCGGAGCAAAAATAAATGAAAATGTGTGTGTGTGTGTGTGTGTGTGTGTGTGTGTGTGTGTGTGTGTGTGTGTGTGTGTGTGTGTGTGTGTGTGTGTGTGATAATTTGGTCTCAACGTTTGGAAGAAAATCTCAGTCTCAAATTCGATCAGTTTTGATCATAACTGGTGCATCTAACTCTGCCTTCCTCTGCTTTTGTCTCTCTGTCTCTGTCTCTCTCTCCATCAGCAGCACTGATCAACTGCCCACTAGTATCCTCATAAAGTCTGTCTCCCTATTCTCAGTCTCTCCGTGTACAAATTTTACAGAATACACTTCTTGGAAATACATTCTTAACCATTGGACATTACGGAATCTAAGTGTTGAAGAACTACCGAAACTGTGGGAACATAATGATGTGAGATAACTTCTTCTGTTGCTTCTTCTTCTACCCTGTGGTCTAAGGACCGTAGTGGTGGCGACACCGCAACCAGTTCTTTCCGTTTCTCTTTGATCCTCGCCTCTGTCCGGGTGTCGCTCAGTATCAGGGCTGTCCATTGATATTGCCATCCTCCTCCCATCTCTTTTTCTGCCTGACACTCCGTCCAGCTCCTTCGGCTCCTTCCTTACTCATGGATCTGTAGGATGCTGACGATCGTGAGACATGCCCACACCAAACAACCGTCTAAACCAGTCACCTCCCCCCCCCCTGTACCCCCCCTCGTCCCCCCAGACAAAAAAAAAAAAAAAAGGAAAAAAAAAGGAGCAAGTACTGAACCACCTAAGCAGACCGACTAACAAACCAAGCTGACTGTGACTGAATATCAACATCAGTTAGTCAGAACCGGTATCCACAACGAACGATCCATGACACAACCAAATAAGCCTTGGAAAGGAGAACAACAAAACAACGTAGTAAAGTCCGGAAAAAGTTAATCCCACTCGATGCCCACCGGAGCGCCTTATGGCTCAACCACACACACCTGGTTCTGCCCCGAGTCACTGGCATAGCAATGAAGCGTGAAGCCATCTGTTTCGGGACTAAATTAAGCATTCAGAGCCTCTGGAATTCTAAAGCACAGATCAATGAAAGGAGTGAAAGATCGAGCAATGTAATCAAGAAAGTATGGCGTGGGAGCAAAATCTGAACCAAATTCCAGAACCTTTAAAACTGTGTACAGAATAATATTTGTTGTTGTGTTAAGCAGGACTTGGTGGGGGCGTGCAAATTAATTTAGTTATGGAATTAAAGGTTCGAGTTCGGTTATTTGGATGTGCAGCATATACATTAAATCTTGTCGCTATATACTCGGCAGAAAATATAATTGCTGTGTTCGGTTTGATGATGGTGTCAGGAATTTGATGGTAGTATTAGTCCGAATCTCTGCAGCAGTCATCTCAGTACTCTTCAAGTGGACACCTGACTGTAAATGTAGGAACCTTCGTGTGTGTGTGTGTGTGTGTGTGTGTGTGTGTGTGTGTGTGTGTGTGTGTGTGTGTGTGTGTGTGTGTGTGTGAATGTGCCTGTCTTTTGCAGACCTGCCTAGGCCCCCAAATACCTCTCAGTAGTAGAACCCCAGTTTTCAGTAGTTTTACGGTAGTTTTCAGTAGTGTGGACATGACGGCATTTCCACTTTAATACACTCTTCATGTCATCTTCCTTGCACTAACCAAGACAAGATTTAGGGCTAATTGTTAAACACAAGCGAAGCTTTCAGTAATCATATACACAAATACCAGTCTCCAAAGACAAAAAAGAGCACGCAACAAAATCACCAACACAAAATGGCTGACTTACAGTAACAATCATTTATTTTATTCATGACACAGCTTTCCCTTCCTCTCTCTCTTAGTTTTTATCTGTTTGCAGAGATAAGATTCCAAAATTGTGAAATTTACGGAAACAGGCGAGGGAATCTTGGGGACTGCATTAGGAGAGCAAAGCTTGTAATGTGTTGTATCCATAAATACAGAGACAGAGAGAGAGAGAGAGAGAGAGAGAGAGAGAGAGAGCATCTCTGAGCGCACGCACACACACACACGTGTGTGTGTGTGTGTGTGTGTGTGTGTGTGTGTGTGTGTGTGTGTGTGTTGATAACCTTTCCGTCATTTTGAAAATAGGGGACAGAGTAGAACAGCATAAATATTGAACTCTTCAGTGACAGCTTTATCATATACAACAGACACACACGCTCCCCTCCTCAACTCCCTCGCGCTTGCGCGCAAACATACTTATTTCATTGACGAACAAAACAAGTTCTCGCATGAAACAACTCCACAACCTTTTTTTTTTTTTTTTTTTCTTTTCCATTGCGAGTCTCCCACCTCTCGTGAGACTTATTACCTTTGGAACCGAGACTTACCAACTCCCTACTAGCATTTGCCTTCGCGCACACTAATCGCTTTGCTTTCTCTCTCCACTGAAGCGTTTCGCGTGGTAGCGACATCGGCAATATGTACTCTGTTCGCGTTATAGCTGGGGGAAACACTAGCCTGCGACATTAGCCGTTAATGAAATAGCTGGATAAATGGGTTGTTGAAAAAACACTTTTATAGCTCTACATGTGCAAGATGTGAGATTCTTCGACAATGGGGAAGGTTTGTGGTGGAACCTGGATCGAGTGTTGAGAAAAACAATTCGTTACCCTCACTTTTGTTTTCATAATGTTCCATTTTCGTACAGTTTTTAAACAGTGAAATGCAACTGAAAACATAGCAACTATGTCGTACATCACGGTAAAGTTCGGAGGTAAGGAACTTGATTCATGTATCTCTGTTTCTGCCTTCGTGGGTTCAGTCAGTAATCATTTGTACTTTACTGAGGTGTGCGCGCGTGCGTCAGTGTGTGTGTGTGTGTGTGTGTGTGTGTTCGTCTGCCCGCCCAAACAGACAAACAGAAACATACAAAGTCACCCACTTCTCTCTCTCTCTCTGTGATTTATTATTTATTCCCCCCTTATATATATATATATATATATATATATATATATATATATATATATATAAATTTCTTTAATAATTTTTTTTTACAGTCATCAAAGTCGTGCATGTGCTTGCAGGTAAAAACGGTACTAAAATACAGTGAAAAGTGTAATAGGATAAGGGAATTAATATTTGAAAATCAAGAAAAAAAGGACTTAAGCAGGAGAAAGAAAAAAAATTCGCTAGACGTGCCTCTGTGTGAAAATTCCATACTTCTCATTATGTTTTGTGTTTTTTTAAGAGTAGCCTATGAAAATAGCTGCGTGCGAGAAAGACCAAGTTTCAGTCCATAGGAAACGTCACTGCGTGTCGACTAGTTCATATACTCTACACCACATCTGCTTAAAACAAATAAAAATAAAAATGATGATTTAAACACGTCCGGGTTAGGTACAAACTCAACGCCCTGATTATGCCTTATCTGAGAGCCTGCCTGTTGCTTCGTGTCTATGAAAATGTTCATTGTTGATTTAGCCAACACTTGAGCGCAGCGGTGTATTGTCAGTCTTGCACTTTGTTCTGCTGCGCGATCTATACTATGTTTTGTGTTGTTGGACGTCTCAGGGAATTCGATAATGACAAACTATTTAATTTTCGTAAAGCATAACGCTGTGATATCAGCTATGTGTGGTCTGCATTGTACTTATATGATGTTGGACACCAGAAAACAAAATCAGTTTGATTTTTGTACTGCGTAACGTTATGTCATCAGCCTTGTGTGATGATGGTTGCATTGTATTTATGTGTTGTTTGAAATCGACTTTTTGCTTCTTTTTCTCGTCACGTTGTGTTACAAGCCCTGTGTGGTCTGCATTGTAGGACTATTGATATGTTTCGTTTGATAACACAGAAAACTCAGCTTGATTTTTGCACTGCGATATGTTATCAGCATTATGCGGTCTGCATCGTAATTATGTGTTGTGAGATGATGATGATATGAGTACTAATATAGCGCTTATCCTCGTTGGAGACCAAACCCTAATCGCTTGACAAACACGGAGTCATTTGCATAAGAGGCTGTCTACCTGGGTAGAACCGACTGACAGCTGGAATTTGGGCGCTCCATTTCCTGTGTCATTCAATCAGGTTTCAGTGACACACACACACACACACACACACACACACACACACACACACACCAGTGACACACACACACACACACACACACACACACACACACACCAGTGACACACACACACACACACAGAGATGCACACTCATACAGAAATGTAACATTTTACATGTATGACCGTCAGACACCACAGAGAACTAAGCATGATATGTTATCAACGTGTATGGTCTGCACTGTATGTGGTTAGACACTTCGGGGAACCATGACTGACAAACTACGACACTACTCAGATTGATTTTCATGTTGCAGAGGGGCAGCAGCAGGTGTTCAACCCCAACTGCCGTGCGGTGTGCCTGCTGCAGAACGTCCGTGACCGCTGTGTTGTATGGATGGACGACGAGGATTTGGACCTGCTGCACGGCGGTATGCATACATACATCCTCGACTGTCACGCATTGTGTCACTGTCTCTCTGTCTGATGGTCCAACGATGGTAGGGAAACTTCTTCTTCGTTCATGGGCTGCAACTCCCACGTTCACTCGTGTGTACACGAGTGGGCTTTAACGTGTATGACCGTTTGTTTGTTTTTTACCCCGCCATGTAGGCAGCTATACTCCGTTTTCAGGGGTGTGCATGCTGGGTATGTTATTGTTTCCACAACCCACCGAACGCTGACATGGATTACAGGATCTTTTAACGTGCGTATTTGATCTTGTGCTTGCGTAGGCTATACACACGAAGGGGGTTCAGGCACAAGGAGATCTGCACATATGTTGACCTGGGAGATCGGGAAAATCTCCACCCTTTACCCACCAGGCACCGTTACAGAGATTCGAACCCGGGACCCTCAGATTGTCACGCATTGTGTCACTGTTTCTCTGTCTGATGGTCTATCGGTGGTTGGGAAACAAAAATACGAATTATATTTCAAGAGAGTTGTGGTAGGGAAACGAAACGGTTTTCTATTATAAGAGGGAAGTGGAATAATCGTTCTGATAATAATAATAATAATAATGATAAGAATAATAATAATAACATTATTATTATTATTATTTCACATCCAGTCCTTTGGAAAAAAACAAAAACAAAACAAAACAAAAACAAAAAAACACCGCACATCTCATTCATGTGTTTACACATATCGCAGATAGAGCACATGCTTTAAAGATCCTGTTCGGTGGGTTAGGACCAATGGAAACACGAACACACCCAGCATGCACTGGACCATGGCTCTCTTTCGCGAAGACCATGAGTGAACTCACGAAACAGGAACATGGTCGTTTGAATATGACGGGGATAAAATCGGTGATACACCAAAAGACAACTTGTGAATCTTTTCGAGTGAACGTCCGTGGGAGGTTCAGCCCAGAAACGGAAAACAAACAAGCAAACACACAAACAAAAATAACAACAAATGCTTGGTTGAAAATGCCAAAGCTTTCGGATATCCGAATGTCTTCTCATCACTGACTTCTTCCCCCCCCCCCCCTTTCTTCTCTGTTCGTTGGCTGCAGCTCCCACGTTCACTTGAAAACGCGGGTGGGCTTTTACGTGTATGACCGTTTTTACCTGACGCCATGTAGGCAGCCATACTCCGTTTTCGAGGGTTCATCACTGACAAAACAGCCAAACACGAGACAGCGCTGATTAGTAGGCCTTGGAGATTTATCATTGCTTTCCTTTTCCTCTTTTCATATTACTCTTTTTTATTTTTATTTTTATAATATTTAAATGTGAAACAGGCCACTTGATGTCAGTCTGTGTTTATTCTGCCTCCACTATGTATTGTTATTGTATTTGTTGTTCTGGTTGATGTTATCATCATCATTACTATTATTATCATTATTAATTATTATTATTATTATTATCATTAGTAGTAGTAGTAGTAGTATTGATTAGTAGTAGTAGTAGTAGTAGTAGCAGCAGCAGCAGCAGCAACAGCAGGTGCAGCAGTAGTACCTATAGTGGTAGTAGAAGTAGTAGTTGTTGTTGTCAGTAGTATTGCTTGTGTCATTATTGCTGTTATTGTTGTAATTAGTTTCATTATCAGATATCATCATCACACCTCACATACAGTTTGTACTGAAAAAGGCCCTAAAAGTGCTGTGGCTACAGTCGTTACACTGGTATGCTTTTACTGTTTTATTAGCTCACTCCACACCGACTTCCGAAATGGCGCAGTCCATACAGTACATGTGTCACACAAATATGTGGCACTTCAAAGACAGACCTACACAATCAAGCGTACCCACAGCGGTGTACAAACACGAGCGGAGAGACACAGAGAGAGGGCGGAAATGGTTTCAGAAACGGAAGTGTGTGTGTGTGTGTGTGTGTGTGTGTGTGTGCGAGCGCGCGCGCGCGTGCCTTGGTTGTGCGTTTGCGCGCGCAATCTTGTTACGTGTGTAAGAAATTATCATATCGGAAGTTAGCCTACCCGACCTTAGTGGCAAGGGTCTACATGGAACATTATGGATCCAGCACACACACATACAGATCTCACTGTAAGATTTTGTGCGAAAGGTCGCTGAAAGGTTAAGCAAACAAACGTCAGCACTTGCTGCGAAGGTCTTCGACACCTCACTCAGTGTCAGAGGACAGAATACAAAAATAAGCATTGGAAAATGCCTTTGTTGCACATTGGTTAGCATTTTCGTTAGAGTGATAGCTGAGAAGTCGGTTCAAAACTAGCTTCATACACTAACACGTCATGCTTTTGATATTCATTTTTTTAAATGTGTACGTTCAGTTCAAATTATATATCTATCTGTCTATCTACACACACACACACACACACACACACACACACACACACACAAATGAATGTGTATATATATATATATATATATATATATTCTTTTTTTTGTTCCGAAGCTTGCTCCCATTTACAGCTAATCGTGTTTTGCTCTCATATAGAACGAATGGGTCCACTAGTCTAATATCATCCACCTGGGTATGAACACTGGAGTGAACTGCTCCTATTTCCTGACAAATATTGCAGGTGCCCATTGGCGTATTTCCCGGAACTGGTTGATACAAATGCAACAGGAAATGCTTGGCGGGGTATATCCCAGTCATGTAGTCACGGGCAGACGAAACTGGATCTTCTGATGTTAGTATCATCGTCATCGACCATAATCGAATACAGACAAGTTAGAGAGAGAGAGAGAGAGAGAGAGAGAGCTTATTCAGAATAGGCCATGGCCGCTCTCTGAAGGGGTTATTACATAACTATTAAAAGAGACTCCCGCAGGCACTCCTTCCCTTCAGCTGTCCGCCTTTGGAACCATATTCCAGACCATATAATCTCAGCCATTTCCCTTCAGTCTTTCAAGACCAGGACTGAGGCCTGGCTGCGAGCCTCAGGCTCAGTATAGCTACAGGACAGGTTTTTTTGTGATTTTTTTTTTTTGACTGATGCTGTGTGGGGCCCAGGTTCCCCTGGCTGAGCTTGGGGGAACGGTCGTACACAGACATCAGTGACCCAGAGCGCACCCCGCTATTGTGGATTGTTGCCGTGTATAGGGATTAACACAGGATTATAGACAAGACAAGACGAGAGAGTGAGAGCCTGAGAGAAGAGAGGGCATACGTGAGAACTTTCCTGCGGGTGGGTGCGCACGCACATGTATGGGGAGGGTGATTTTGGGGATGGGGGGTATGAGGGATTTTATCAATGCATCTGGATCCAAATCTATTATTCTGCTCTCCCACTCCCCCAATTTTCCAAAATGTAACACATCGATTTTCATTTTGTTGTTGTTGAGTGTGTTCTCATGTGTTTGCAGCTGATATAGACCTAGCAGACGAGAGCGGAAACGTCAAGTATCTACGCGACTCCCCGTACCGCTATGCCAGTGAAATTCTTCATGATCGGGAGACCCTTGTTCTTCTTCGTGTCGAGAGTGAGTGGAGTTGAGAAGATTTTTATTGTTGATAAAATCACTTTCACACACTGACGATTCACACTCGCGCAAACGCAAACGCAAACGCAAACGCACACACACACACACACACACACACACACACACACACACACACACACGCACGCACGCACGCACGCACGCACGCACACTGATGAAGGTACGTGATTATATTACTGAGGACATATATTCGATCTTGCTCTCTAATAGATGTATCATGCGGCGATTGATTTTCTTTCCTCCAGAACACGAAGGAGCCTACGCATCCTACACACCTTTATTGAAAGACGAGGAAATCATCACAGAAGAGTTCCTTGGTACGTAGATGTAGACGATTGAGAGTATTTTGCCTTAAAACAAGAATTAAATCGATTGAACTGCAGTCAGGATATGGCGCATATATTCGCCCACTTCGTGAAAACGGCTGGATCGGAGGCTCTGTGCATATCACTGTCTCTCTCTTTCACGCACGCACGCACGCACGCACACACGCACACACACATATTCATGCACCGTGGTACACGTGCCAGTGCGCACGCACACACACGCGCACGCACAATTTGACTCGAGTTCGAACTTACGTAGGTACGTCCACATGCACTGACAAGCTGTAGTTAAGAATTAAGGATCTGTTTATTAGAAACACGAAGAACACGTGCGTGCGTGCGTGCGTGCGTGCGTGCGCGCGTGCGGCGCGCGCGTGTGTGTGTGTGTGTGTGGTGTTTTACACAGAGCCTGAGAGAGTCAGAAATTTGTGTGTATCAATACCAACGTAAACAATTTTCCTTTGCAATGTTTCAGCACGTCTATGTGTGAGGGAGGATGCCAACAGTCGGCCAGCCAGTTCCCGTCGGGCCAAATCCAACATGCGCCGATCTCCGGCCGACAGAGAGGGTCGCAAGAGCAAAGCAGAGCGTGGACGGAACAGCCTCAAACTCCCCGACGCCAGGAACGCCAGTCGGTCAAAATCCCGGCAAGGGAAATAAGAATCAACCAAACCAAAACCAGAGCATAAAGGGTATATATGTTCATCAACAGAGTGTTTGCCAAAGTTGGATTTCGTTATTTCACTTCAGCTATTCAGCTGCTGTCTTACTGAATGACTGACCGGTCAGTTTTGTGCATTGCTGCGAATCAGCGCACATGCGGTTAGGACCTGTGTGGATTGAGAATTCAGTGATACTGACAGTGACCTGAAGCTGTTTGCCACGCCGCGCGTTCAGTTAGAATAAGGTGAATGAAATATGATAAACTGAACGAAGTATAAAGCTTAAAATAATTTTTTTGAAAGAATTTATCTAGGCAGCGATTGTATGCTACGTTATTCAGCTAGACTTTTATACTGAACACGTCAGCCTGGTGTGTAATTTTTCCTTGATTTGTCATTATCACCACCTTCGTCATCACTGACTACAATTACCTTCCATTGCAACAGTTTATATAGGCCTATGTCCATGCACTCGGTTGTGATTTGGACGGGAAGCTGTGACATACAAACACAATTAACTATCCATCCAGTCACTGGAACAAGTCTGAGTTAAAAAAGTCTTTGGAATACTAGTGTTCAGCAGTCTTGCCAGACTGACAGGACTAAAAGGACTGACGCAGAAATCACACGGAGAAGGAAAACGAGCTGTGGACGAACCGTGACTGCATGCATGAACGTCGTTTATGTATCAACACACGTAATAAGCTTACTCATTCCATGGCGCTGGACGTGTAAAAGAACTGCTTTTCTGTTTTGTACTAACAGTACTGAGGAAAATGTTGACTGAGTCACACACACACACACACACACACACACACACACACACACACACACACCACACACACACACACAGCGCAAAATCTCAGCAATATGCTACACTTGAATTACCGCCTACAGCATTCAAGAAAGTCCATGTCTTTTCACACGATGTTACCCAATATATTTTCCTGCTCAATATATTATTCAATCGTACAGAGATCATGTGAGGCATCTGTTTTTTTCAGGTTTATTTATTTATTTATTTTAAAGCGGATGTGGTGTGGCGCATATGGATCTGTCTGCACGCACTGACACCTTGAAGCTGAAACTGAAACTAAATAATTTGTCAGGATGATATGTGTAGACAAAACAGAAAAAAATAGCGTTGCACTGTTTAGCGAGTCACGTGCTGCAGTCGCGCACGCGCGCGAACACACCCACGCACACCCACACACCCACGTCTGCCCGCCAGCCCGTCCGCCCTCATTACATACACACACACACACACACACACACACACACACACACACACACACACACACGTCTACCCATCCGCCCGCATCACACACACACACACACACACACACACACACACACACACACACGGCACACACACACACACAAGAAGTAAATTTTGTTTGAAATGTTGCTGGCTCAGCTTTTGTAGTTGTATTGTGTAATTTTCTTAGCCTTTCCCCTTCAAAGTTATACCTGCCTACTTATTTAATTCTAATTAAACGTTGGTGTTCTTAAAGGGACTTTATTATATTGGGCTGTATCTATGCCCTACATGTGTAATTTGTGCTGGACTGTGAAGGTGTGTGTGTGTGTGTGTGTGTGTGTGTGTGTGTGTGTGTGTGTGTGTGTGTGTGTGTGTGTGTGTGTGTGTGTGTGTGTGTGTGTGTGTGATTCTGGCTAACTGCTGAACAAACTCTCTCAATGTCACCCACAGTCACTGGTCCCGAAACATGGTTTGTTCGGACCTTGTCACGTGGCCACACCATCTCATTTTTCTTCCTTTTTTCCCCCACTGTGGTCAGGAGGTCTTCGTACCGGCCAATGTGCTGTCTGATGTCTTTTCTCAATCATTTTCCACTGGTTGGATCCTTCTCTGAAGCTCTGCTATAAGAGTTCAGCACTCGCATGCATACAATATAATAGAGAGAATCAGTACATGTAGTAGCTTTTGAGATTGATGTCCTTGTCTCTCCATATGGGCTTCAGCGGTCTTGCCAGTGTTGTTGTAGTCTGCGCAGCTCTGAACAGTATTTCGGCCTTTGACCCTTCTTCAAATAGTTCACTGATGATGGCATCAAGGTACTTAAACTGCTTCACTGTTTCCAGCTGTTGACCGCTGACATTGATCTTGTTCTTGATTGGGTCTTTGCTGTTTGTCATGAGTTTTGTCTTCTCTGCGCAGATCTCCATTCTGTACTTGGTTGACGGCAGTTCAGTTTTGCTAGTTCTTACTCACTGCCTGTCAGCCCATCTATTAATATTATCAGCGAATAAAGGATTTGTAATGGTACGTTTTCCAGTGTTGATAGTGCAAGATTGTCCTTCCATGGCATCATGCAGTCATTATACATTCCAGGAAGATGTTGAAGAGTGTAGAATAATAAAGACAGCCTTGACGGTCCCCAATTGATGTGTGGAACAAGTCGCCAACAGTTCCTTGTACGAGGACTTCACTTTTCTTTTTTTTTTTTGTTTGTTTGTTGTTTGTTTTGTTTTGTTTGCGTACAGCTGTTTCATGGTGTTGATAAGATTTTGGCTCATGTTGTGTTTCTTCATGGCTGCCCACAGTGCATTATGCCACACTCAGTCAAATGCCGTCTTAAAGTCTCAAAGAACTTGGCCTCCGAACGTTATGAACAAAAGATGATACTACTGCATAGTTAAGAAAAAATAATATATCTTTCAAGGGAAAGTAGGTATGTCAATCACGTGTTTTACAGAATACTACGCTTGGACTAGTAATAATAATGATGATGATAGTATAATAATAATAATGATGATAATGGTGATGATGATGATAAACGAATGAATAATCACAGTGCAATAGAAATTCGCATTCATTTTCATAACAGGAGGTCGTAAAATATAACCGTTCAGTTCAGTTCAGTTACTCAGAAGGCGTCACTGCGTTCGGACAAATCCATATACACTACACCACATCTGCTAAGCAGATGCCTGACCAGCAGCGTAACCCTTGAGAAAAAAAAAGAAGAGAAAAGAAGTGCATAATGGATACATCATTGAATTAATGTTTAAATACATACACAAATAAATAAATAAATAAAAGAGGAAGAAAAGTTGTAATTAATCAAAGTCTTACAAAGTTAAATTGTTGTTCTCCCTATTTATATCTTTCTCAGAGATGGAGGGAGGGAATAAGGACTGAACAGTTGAGGAGGGTGTGTCGGTGGTTGAGTTGGTGGGCGGGAGGTTCGTCTAAAATCATAATTGTGGTGAAGGATAGACATGAGAGAGAGAGAGAGAGAGAGAGAGAGAGAGAGAGAGAGAGAGAGAGAGAGAGAGGATAAGGTAGAGATCGATGGAGACAGACAGGCGGTGGACAACTCAAGCAGCGACTGAGTCGGTTCTATCAAATCAAGACACTACTTCTACACCGACGTCATAATCACTGCAACGTCAGTCTGAAAACCTTTGCGTCATACCGTTTCGGTGTATAGGCTTCTTTCATTGAGTGGAAAACCCAAGACAGATAAATTCAGGCTCGACACATTCATCCCAGTTAAAATCGTTTCCAGTGCAGTGGCGTGTTTCCCATGTTTTGTTGGACAACTGTTCAGCAACAATGGGTGTGTGCGGATCTAAATCTGGTGCCAGCGGAGAGGAAAAGCAGGTATGCTGCAAATTCTGTGAGTGAAAAGTAACACACCCACTTAGCCTGTCTGAGTGTCTCGTAACTGCCCTTTTAATTTTGCTGCTTCTGTTAAAAAGTGACCCTGTCCCAGCCCCACGTACCTCTCTCTTCCGACTCTCTCTCACTGGGTTACCGAGAAAAGAAAAAAATGAAAGAAAAAGAAAAGAAGTGTAAGATCAAAATAAAAGCTAATTTGTGTTTGAACATTTCTTCTGTTTTTGCTGCTGTGTGCACATGTCAAATGATCAGTATAAGGACAGGCCCGGCGCTTCCTTTTTGAGGAAGTGTCTGGGTTTGTTCCAATGTACCTTTTATTTACCTGTGTGCTAGCTGAGTCGGTAGGGTAAGCAGCACTGACTTGAAGTTGTGTACCTTGTGAATGGAGAGAGTCACCACTCTTTACTATTTGCTAATCATTTCATCTCTTGGCCTCATTATTTTTAATTTCCAAATGAAAAAACCACCGAGGCAACCATGCGTTTGTTCTGTATTGTGCATGTGTTCTGTGTGGCGTGTTCAGGATTAAAGAAGCTATGCCAGACTTGAATAAAAGCTAATTTGTGTTTGCACATTTCTTCTGTCTTTGCTGCTGTGTGCACTTGTCAAATGATCGGTATAAGAACAGGCCCGGCTCTTCATCTTGGAAGAAGTGTTTGATTTTGTTTCAATGTTGATGTCTTTTTTTGTGTTTTTTTTTGTTTTGTTTTTTACCTGTGTGCTAGCGGAGTCGGTAGCGTTAGCAGCACTGACTTGAAGTTGTGTACCTTGTGAATGGAGAGAGTTACCACTCTTTACTATTTGTAAGATCAACGGACACGCCCCAGGAATCGGCCTATCTGGGATTCAACATCACCCAAGACGTACGTCTACAATGGAAGATCAAACCACCAAGAAGGCGAATGGTGTCCGAGGTTACTTGAGGAGGGGGCTCCAGCGTATTCAAACAAACGCGTATAATTATTGCCTTGATCCCTCCTCATGTTGACCAACAGGTCACACGACACGAACATCTTAACATCAATGTTGGAACACAAGTCAACTGAGACGCCAGAAGCAATAACTGATTATGTTTCATAAAATCACGATAAACTTTTTGGACACCAAACCAACTGAACACCTGACGCTTGCAGTGTCAAACCCAAAGGGCTTGTCATGGTGTGAAATTCAGACAGATTTGACTATTTGTTTTTCGAGTTACTCACCAACGGAGACATTACACTAATTTCTTTTAAAGCAGTAGGGAAGGGGGCTAGGATGAAGGTAGAGTATGTTGGGAGTGTGTGTGTGTGTGTGTGTGTGTGTGTGTTTAGAAAATAGTAACAAAGTTAACAACAGCAGTAAACTACAAAAGTCAGCTGATCTGAGACCGAAAAATAACATTCAGTGTATACACCAGAGGAAAATTATTGCTGATAAAAGAAAAATATCAGTGGATTTCACTGAATTAATGTCACTGCCACATTCTTCACAGGTCTGCATAGCATTCAGACAGATGTTATCCAGGACAGGCTGCTTCAGAGCTCCCAACCCCCATTCCCCGAACAATCCCAGTTTCGAACTCCCTACCATCTGCAGTTGCTGAGGATCCTTGCTTGACATCCTTTAACCCCTAAAGTAGCCGCCTACAAAGGGTGGTGTTTGTTTCGGTCACACCAGTACCCCCAGGAAGACTGGACCCATGTCTTTACAGATGGCTCCGCCACAGAAGCAGCGAGGGATGGTGGAGCTGGAATCTTCCTCCGATACAAAGACGGAGATGAAGAAATTACAATCCCAACAGGAAAATACTCCACCAACTTCCGAGCTGAGCGAGAAGCCTTCTGTGAGGCAGCCACAACAGTCTCGCAGAACTCCACAAGAACAACAGGGCAGGTGGTGGTGTTCTCAGACGCTCTCTCCATGCTCCAAGCCCTCAAGAACTCCCGCTGCAAAGAACAGAACCATCTCACTTCAGCCGTTGTTGCCCTGAGTGCCAGAGTGGAGAAAGTGGTGATACAGTGGGTACCAGCACACTGCGGCATCAGAGGCAACGAAAAAGCGGACATTCTGGCAAAAGACGGTGCACAGAAGGAGCAGGCCAACAAACTGGTGTCATACGATGAAATCAAAACAATCATCAAGGCACAGCAACTGAGGAATAAAGTGGCGCCTCCAGCACCCCAATTATAACCCAGAAGACAGATACAGTTTGCTGGAACGACGGGAACAGGTCAAGATCTTCCGCCTGAGGACTGGACACAACCGCCTGCTCCACCACATGCACACACAAAATTTGGCATTGGACAGAGTGGAGAGTGCTCTTGTGGTGAGGGACCAATGACAACCGACCACATCCTTCAAGACTGTAGGACGCATGCAGCATCCAGGAGGAAGTAGTGGCCAACACCGACAGCAGTGGAAGCCAAACTGTACGGCACCCTGGAGGAGCTGCGACGGACGGCAACCTTCATCGAGGACACCGGGCTGCTCATCTAATGCCGGGAGGCGAACGAGGAAGAAGAAGTTTCGGTCATCAGGAAACGCCAAAAGTTGCGGGGCCCTTATTTCTCTCGTTTGTTGATATTTGGTTTTGTTTGTGTTTCAGTCATCCCCATTCTGGATTATCATTTCTTTTACTTGAATCACGCGCAAAAAATCAAAATTGATGGTACAGAGTATCCAGTTCGAATTCTCCACCACCACCATTCCCTGTCTGTCTGTCTCTCTTCCACACACACACACACACACATATGTGCTTAAAAAAACAACATATTTTTATGTCACTGTCATGTGTATCTGTCTATCTATCAGTTTATGTCTGGTGTGTGCGATTGTGTCGGGAAATAGTGTTAATCGGTCAAGAAATACATGTGTGATAGTGTGTCAGGTGCCTGTGGTGGAAGCGTGGGATTTTCCCAGGACACACTGCTCTCTGATGGACCCATCCTTCCTACCTCCATACTCTTCTCCCTCCCCATACCATGGCATCTATCCCCACCAACACCCCTCCCCATACCCTCTCTTCCTTCCCCCCATCCCTTGGCTGAGTGCAGAGGGAGCAAGTTATTGTGGAATATAAATACTAATTAAATGTGATGTCTCCTGGGACCTCAGGCCACAAATGTTTACAGTCCCCTGCCCTTTTCCCTTTCCTTTCCATCACCCATCAACCCCGTTTCCTCTGTTGTTAACCTTTCCTCTCGAGTGATGTTTACCACACATAACACTACCAGTGGTGTGTGTGCTATCCATGTCGATCTCTGGCAGGATGGCATCTGCCTCAATACAATACAATGTCACTGTATGGTATGGTGTGTTTATCATGAGCTGTTTAGAACAGAATCAGGGCTGGGCGATCTTTCCTCCTCCTTCCCTTCCTCTTTTCGTCATCCCCCGCCCTCCCCTTCCCCTGGGCAGTGTCGGGTTCCATGAGAAAGCATCGAAAGTGTAAAATCTAAGACTGCTGGATCCAGATTGGTTAATTTCATCCACAACCAGTGTGGGAGGGCCTGGTAGTATACTAGGCAGATTGGTCAGTTAACTTCAACCAATTGGGAAGGTTCTGAGTCGTAAGACAGCTTGCGTATGGTGCGAATTGGTGAAGAGGATAAAACTGGTAGGCATGTATGGTTTCATCCTTTTTCCTTGCTTGGACAAGGCCGGGAGAGCCGGACGGACAAGACAGTACCATGGGGACTGTGTGTCAAACTAGCATCTGTTTTTCGGACTTAGTAGAATGCTTGATTCCAGGTATCGGATTCTTTGACTAACACGCTACTTCAGTGGGATTGTGTTCTGCTACCTGAATATGAACCAGACCTTGAAACATGGGGCTGTGAGTAATGCTTGTACTTGCATTTTGCTTTTCTGGCAATTTACATTCTGGTTTGTGGAAACAGTTTGGAGTTAGTAGAATTGTGATGTTGTTTCACGAGAGCGTTGAGAGAACCTTATTCGCTGATGTCAGTGGTATTTCACAGTTAATGTAACTGGAATGTGTTGATGCAGATACCATGACTTGTGAGAGAGTATAGCCAGAGTGTGCCGGTGTGGCTTAATTATATTTGAGGCTAGTGACTGAAGGAAAAGTGGTTAAAGTACACAATGTAGCCAATGACTAACTGGAGTACTGGTTTGGGGTATTAGGGCATCCCCCACCCTTTACTGTTTGCTACAGATATTATGGTATGATATGATGCTTGGACATCATGTTTGGTGTATCTTGGCTTACATAAATGATTATGTTCAGTGACATGTCAGTTGTGTGTCAGTTGTTGACATACTGTGGGAGCAATGCATCATTAAGTTAAAAGGAACTACAGAGATGATGTGTGTGATATCCATATAGAATGTTTTGGTTCGTTACAGTTGGATTATTTTGAGGTTTGACATACCTATTTTGTATGTTAGGTGGTGATGGTTATATTCAAGGTGAACGAATCTACAGGCTAACTGTATGTTCATGCTTTTCCATGTGAGCACATTGGTGATAATGCAACATGGGGAACATGTATGACTTGTTGGTAGTTGTGATCACCATGTGCTGTAGTCATGTGTTATATGCCAGTGGGGTAACACATAGCTGTATGTGTTCAATAAGATTTGAGACCACTGAGAGGCAGTCCTATGTTGGTGCACACAGGTTGCTATGTATTTACCAAAATTTACCAAATTACTTGGTAACTATATGATTCCCATGTAATAATTTTACCAGTGAGATACTTTGCAGAGACAAAGTACAGATTTGTTCGTCTTAATGGAAACAGCTGTTATTGTATGGTGATTAAACAGGAGTTAAACACTGGGAGTTTGTAATTTTCTGCCATATATTTAGTGCAACAACGATTATTGTATGGTGATTTGATAAGAGTTAAACACTGGGAGTTTGTAATTGTCTGCCACATAATTGGTGCGACAGCTATTATTGTATGGTGGTTTGACAGGAGTTAAACACTGGGAGTTAGTATTTGTCAGTCATATATTTGGTGCACATTATCTTATGTCACTGATTGTTGATGGTAAGCTAAATGAAGCTTGTTTTACATCTTTACATAGATCTCTTTGAGAAGAGAGCGAATGGTTAGACATTGAGTGTCAGAATGGAGAAAGTTATCTGTGGAGTTGTTTACTTGTCCAGACAACATAATGATGTTTCTGTTACATCAATGCAATGATGTCTAGCATACGATTTGGTATTATTTTGACCTGGGTTTTGGTATTGTGTGTGTTCCAGGTGTGCTGCTAACTGCTAACTTTTGAGTTAGGATGTGCTGCTAAGTGCTGGTTAAGTTAGAGAAATAAACACCTCAATTCATCTTACTAAAAGACCCTGCTGTGGTAGGAGGAGAGAGTGGATTGTGCACCTATCCTCTGCCTGTTATCCTACCCCTTCCTTCTTTCTTCTTCTACCCCCACATTAAACATAATATTTAATGTAACTGACTCATTAGAAAACCGGCCCCATTAATTAATTAAAAAACTTTATCAACAGCTAAATACCGCAACAGAAGAAAAAAAAGATGAGATACCACCTATTACCTGTAATCTAAACTTTGACACTGACTTCTTTATATTGATGTTCCAGTAACATATTTAAGAAGTGGAAAGTCTGCTGATATACAACGATTATATCTGAAAAACAGTAGACCAGAATATATAGTCATATTTTACAAACCCATGAACAAAGTACTTGACTGATTAGGCAATATAAAAAGAAAAAGGGTAACCGGTATGATTCAACAAACTGATAAAGGAAAATGAAAAAAAGAAAATGATGGTGCTAATTACAGATGTATCACACTTCTAAGTTGTCTTGGCAAATTATTAACGAGTATATTAGATAGCGTATTTGCTGAATTCATTGAAAGTAACAAAATATTACTGAATAACCAAGCTGTGTCTCGAACAAAGCATTATATTCACAGTGTTTTTGTGTTGAAAGTATTTCTATTTTCAAACAGCAGAAGAAAACGTGATTTTGTTGAATATTAGAAAATCTCTGATTCTGTCAGCCGGTATGGTCGGAGGATAAAAGTAAGACTAATGAGGGAAAATGTAAATGGTAAAGATGTTGATTGTTGTTAAGAAAATGTATGATCGTATAAAGTCATGTGTGTTCAAAGGTGGAAACAAATCCTTTTTTTTTAATTTAAATTTTAAAGGAGTAGGTCAAAGAAAAAATCTCTCTCCACAGCTTTTCTCATTATTATTGGAATAATTTGGATATGTTTTTGCTAATACACCGTTCCCATCCTGTTACTTTTCAACGAAAAACAAAAATGCATATAGTTGTGAAAATGGTTCCTCGGTATTTCATATATGTGTATCAGTTCTTTTATATGCAGACGACACGATTATTTGATCAGATTCGATGCTATGTTTACAGAAAGCATGAGATGCCTTATGAAAGTATTGTATTGAAGGAACGGACACGAAGTCACTGTATCAAAAAAGCAAAATATAAATTGTAACTTATCTTCAGTTCTAAATTGAAACACAAGATCAGTTTCAATTTGGTGTAAAAACAATACAAAGAATTCAGATGGACTCGTACATTCATTCCAGCTTAGAGACAGAGAGAGAGAGAGAGAGAGAGAGAGAGAGAGAGAGAGAGCATATGACCACGCTCATAGGACAATATTATATTCTTACAAAAGAAAGCAGGAACTGTCTTTAATCGTTGTTTTACACAAGCATCAGATTTTTTTTTTGTCCATATAGCCTGTGCAAGGGGGAAAAAGAAAAGAAAAAGAAATAAGTTTCTTTCTCTGTTCTACTGTATAGATGTGGAATATAAGGATTTGAAAATCTTGATCACTGTGTTAGAAAGTAACAACTGCAAATGACGTTTCTGAAAACACTTTTCCATTTGCATCGAAACACAATATCAAACGTGTTACTTGGAGAGGAAGACGGTTACAGCAACGCACTGTGGAGTGCAGAGAGCACGATGAGACACCGAAAGGATATCTTGGTCATCCACTGCATCCGTGCTCATCCTCCAGTCGTCTCGACTTAGTCTTGCCACTGGAAATTGATGGACCCGGACGAGAGAGTGAGGTCGACGTTGCGCAACTCCTCTTCACTTTAAACAAACTCATCGCGCAAATCATCAGTCATCCTTAATGACCTTTCATCCTTCATCATTTCATCACCCCCAAGTCCTGTGGCGACAGGCGAGCGACGAAACGACAGGTGTGGGTACACTGGTAGTCGCAGCCGCAGACCTGCACGCAGGCGGCTCAGGCCATAGGGTCGTTCTTCGTCGACAGGAGCAGGGATGGAGCTCGGCAGCCGTCTGAGCAGCCCTCTTTAGGAATGCACTGCTCACCTCCCTGGCATGAGGAAGGGGCTAGAAAAGGTGCCCTAAAAATTGCCTGCTCCATATCACCCTGGCCAGCATACCGCGGCTGGCGGGGACCCTACATCAGCGGTCGAAACAAAGAGAAAGAAAAGAAGAAAACAAGGATCGTTCCTCTCACCATTGGTGCTTGGAACATAAGGACTCTCCTGGACAGAGATAACGCGGACAGACCCCAAAGGAGAACGGCACTAGTTGCATCCGAACTCGCCAGATACAACATTGACATCGCAGCCATGAGTGAGACTCGGCTTGCAGGCGAAGGCGAGCTCTGTGAACGGGGATCTGGTTTCACCTTCTTCTGGAGTGGACGAGGAAGTGAAGAGCGACGTGAGGCTGGCGTTGGTTTTGCAGTAAAAAACAGCACTTGTCAGCAAGCTAGCTGGAATCCCAAAGGGAGTCAACGATAGGCTTATGACCATGAAACTCCCACTGGCATCTGGCCAGAAGCACCTCACCATTGTCAGTGCCTACGCCCCAACCATGACCAACCCGGATGAAGTGAAGGCGACGTTCTACGAGGATCTTCACTCTGTCACTGCTGCTATCCCTAAAGCAGACAAGCTAATCATTCTTGGGGACTTCAATGCTAGAGTTGGCTCTGACTACATCTCCTGGGATGGAGTGATTGGAAAGCACGGTGTGGGCCACTGCAACCCAAATGGATTGCTTTTGCTTCAGACCTGTGCAGAGCACGAACTGCTGATAACCAACACAGTTTTCTGCCTCCCTACCCGTAACAGAACGTCATGGATGCACCCTCGCTCAAAGCATTGGCATCTCATCGATTATGTCATCGTCAGGAAAAGGGCTAGACCATGTGCGGCGCCGAGTGTTGAACAGACTATCGCCTTGTAGTCTCGAAGCTGAATATTCGAATCCAGCCGAAGAGACGTCCCCAAGGCCAGAAGGCTCCAAAACGGCTCAACATCCCTAAGCTGAAAAACATCACCATCAAACAGTCCTTTGTGGAGCTGCTGGAAGATCGTCTGGAATCCGCCTCTCTGGACAACCAGAATGTGGAGTCTGACTGGAGGACCCTGCGTGAGCTGATCTATAGTACAGCTTCAGAGACCATGGGACCCATGACCAGAAAGCACAAATACTGGTTTGATGAAAACTGTGATGAAATCAAGCAGCTTTTGGATGAGAAACGCTGTCTGCATCAAGGCTACCTGAGCAACCCAAAGTCCACATCAAAAAAGGATGCATACAATGTCATCCGCAGGACTGTTCAACAAAAGTTACGCCAGATGCAGGATAAGTGGCTGAGTGACAAAGCTGATGAGATCCAGGGATATGCTGACAGGAACGATATGAAGAGGTTCTATGATGCCTTAAAAGAAGTCTATGGCCCCACATCCTCAGGATCATCCCCAGTCCTCAGTGCAGATGGGAATACCTTGATCACCGAGAAGGAGAAAATTCTCGAACGCTGGGCTGAGCACTTCAACAGTGTCTTAAATCGCCCTTCCTCCATAAATGACGAAGCCATAGACCGTCTCCCACAAGTCCCCATCAACGAAGCACTGGACGATCCGCCAACACTTCTTGAGACCCAGAAAGCAATCCGTCTGCTATCCAGTGGCAAAGCACCTGGCTCAGACTCCATACCAGCAGAGGTCTACAAGGATGGAAGCACTGTGCTGACTGAGAAGCTCCATCAGCTGTACTCACTCATGTGGAAAGAAGAGACGATCCCCCAGGATTTCAAAGATGCATCTATCATTCACTTGTACAAGCGAAAGGGGAACCGACAAGCCTGTGATAACCACTGGGGCATTTCCTTGCTCTCCATCCCAGGCAAGATACTTGCCAGGATCTTACTAAACCGCCTCACAGCACACCTTGACCAAGGTCTTTTGCCTGACAGCCAATGTGGATTCCGGAAAGAGCGCGGAACCACCTACATGGTGTTTGCTGCAAGGCAGCTGCAAGAGAAATGTCAGGAGCAAAATGCTGATCTGTTCTCCACCTATGTTGACCTCACTAAGGCCTTCGACACTGTGAGTAGAGAGGGACTGTGGAAGATTATGGCCAAGTACGAATGCCCTCGGAAATTTATCTCCTTGGTCAGCTAATTCCATGAAGGCATGCAGGCTCGAGTCCAGGACAATGGCGAAACATCTGCTCCTTTTGCTGTCACAAATGGTGTCAAGCAAGGCTGCGTCCTGGCTCCAACGCTGTTCAGCCTCATGTTCTCTGCAATGCTTACTGATGCCATCAGAGATGGCGATGTTGGAATCGGCCTAAAGTACCGAACAGATGGCAAGCTGTTTAACCTCAGAAGGCTTCAAGCAAAAACGAAGGTCATGACAGACATCATCAGAGACTTTTTGTTTGCTGATGATTGTGCCCTCAACGCTGGATCTGAAGCTGACATGCAACTCAGCGTTGACAAGTTTGCCACTGCCAGCAGGAACTTCGGCCTTACCATCAGCACGAGGAAAACTGAAGTTCTCCATCAGCCAGCCCCAGGGAAACCCTACATTGAGCCCAACATCACAGTCAACGGTCAGAGACTCAGTGCGGTGGAACGGTTCACATACCTTGGCAGCACACTGTCACGAAATGCGACCATCGACGATGAAGTGAACGTCAGGATTGCAAGAGCAAGCGCAACTTTTGGTAGACTTGATGCAAATGTCTGGAACAGAAGAGGCATTAGTCTTGAGACCAAGCTAAAGGTCTACAGAGCAGTAGTTCTCCCCACACTACTGTATGCCTGCGAAACTTGGACAGCGTACCAACGACATGCCAAGAAGCTGAACCACTTCCACACAACATGCCTCAGGAAGCTACTGAACATCAAGTGGCAAGACAGGACCCCAGACACAGAGGTGCTCGCAAAAGCCACCCTTCCCAGCATCTTCACCATCCTTATGCAGTCCCAGCTTCGCTGGGCTGGACACGTGGCGTGCATGCCAGACCATCGGCTACTCTGAAAGTTTCTCTGAAAGCGTTTGATATCAACCCTGACTCCTGGGAGGAATCTGCAGTGGACCGTGACAAATGGCGCGCTGCTGTGCACAAAGGCGCTAAGTTGTGCGAGGCCAGCAGGACTGCTGCAGCTGTTCAGAAGAGGCAGGCCAGAAAGTCACGGGCAAACAAGCTCCCTGACAATGATATGCCTGTCTTTGTCTGCCCCAACTGTCAGCGAACATTTCGTGCGCAGATTGGACTATTCAGCCATCTGCGCATTCACAGATAGATTCATGAGCATCCTCCCCCTCACCCCACCACCACCCTCCCCCCATCCCCCAGCTGGATGACGATGGTCATCATCGATCTCGATGGACACACCACCACTTGGAAAACACGTATATTTCCAATTTCAGTTCTTGTTGAATGTAGAATGGTACGTTTTTGTTCAAGATTCATTGGCGATGCAAACGATAAACTATAATGTAAAGCATATCCTGTTTTTTTTGTGTTTTTTTTAACAGAATATTTTCATATAGATTTCCCATTAAAGTGGCTGATCTTCATCAAGAATATTCTGATTAACAGCGGTTATGCTTGTGTTTTATTTCCACACATATAGTAAGGATTACTTTTGCCGTTAATGTCACACAAAGTCCTAAAGATATATGTGTGTACACTTAGTCATGGAGAAAATCACTTGAAGAGAGTACTTGTTTTATAGGAACATCAAACGTAATTTTTGCCAATGAAAATATATCTCAGATACACACACATCAATTGATAAAGTTTCGTAGCAGTAATCATAAACTGCAGTTTCAGTTTCAGTTTCTCAAGGAGGCGTCACTGCTTTCGGACAAATCCATATATACGCTACACCACATCTGCTAGGCAGATGCCTGACCAGCAGCATAACCCGACGTGCTAAGTCAGGCCTTGAGTGCGTGCATATACATTTGTGTACCTGTCAGAGTGGATTTCTTCTGCAGAATTTGCCAGAGGACAACAATCTCGTTGCCATGTTTTTTTTTGTTGTTGTTGTTTTTTTAGTGCCCCAAGTGCGCGAATCACACGGGACCTCAGTTTATCATCTCATCCGAATGACAAGATGCTCAGTCCTTGGACGTCAGAGGGGTCAATCATTATGTGTTGGCAAAGTCCGCCAGATCATCTTTGATGCAAGCTGTGTCTGCCATCTTCCACAAGCAGATGCTGTGGCGAGATGGGCATGGTCTGAGGGGAGCGAGAGCACAATCATAGACTGATAGAACACGATGTCATGGTCACTGTTGCCAGAGGATGGTAGGGGTTTGCAGCGCTGTTTCAGGCCTGGACAGGTGGTCACAATCAGATCCAGAGTGGGGGAATCCACAAGCCACTCCGTGCCAGTGTCTGCTACGGAGTCAAGATACTCTCGGTTCATGCGCTCTGGGTTCTGGCTTCCTGTCATGTGTGTCCTAGCACCTAATGTCTGGCAGACTGTGGTCAACCCTATGATCAGGATGGTCTTCTTGGCCTTGGTTTTAAGGTTGGCAAATTCTGCTGTAGCTGCCTTTGTGTATTCTTCGTCTGTTCTGCGATGTATAGCTTCTTGTTCCTGGACAGCTTGACAAAACCACTGATCAGCTCTGTTTACCCAGTACTTGGGGTGTCCTCCCGTTCGTTGCGATGAGAACACCAATGTGAGGGTCTGTAGACCTGTCGTGTCTATGGACGTCGAAGCCAAGGTATGAAGAGACACTCCCAGCAGAACTAATTTTCTCATCAAACCATGTCTCTGTTCGAAGGACTGTGTTGGGGTTGTTGTCGTCGATCACAGCCTCTGGAAATTTTTCTTCCTTCCGTAGGCTCTGAAAATTTATGTTGAGTATTCGGAGGGTCTTCTTGGTCTGTACAGATTTCTTGTTGGCCGAGGTCTTAGGTGAAGAGTATGTGGAGGTGTGTCGTCGGCACTCAGTGGTTGTATTGTGTGGTTCTTTGAGTTGTTGCATGCAGAAGTACCAGTATGCGAGCTTTCTAAAGAAGAGCTCAGCGCTGATGAGTCCACTAGAGTGAAAAGAGGATGCATATCAGGTAAAGGTACATGTGAAGTGGAAGTGGTGGTATTTTGGTCTGGCAAGGAGTAAATCTTTGTTGAAGCATTCTTACGAGGGTCATTCAATAAATAAGGTGAATTTTTCGGTATAAGGACTTCTAATACAGATAGAAGCTTACTTTTTTTTTCTTTTTACTTCTTTTTCACATGGATTTAATTTGTTTTGCAGATTAAAAAAAAACTTTGACAGTTTTGGCGATTAACAAAGATGGCCAACCAAGAAGCATGCTCCAGGATTGAACAGCGGTCAGTTATCAAGTTTTTGGTTGCTGAAGGGTGCAAACCAGTTGAAATTCATAGGAGAATGTCAACTGTGTATGGTGCCACATGTTTCAGCCAAAAAAATGTCTACAAGTGGGCTAAATTGTTTAAAGAAGGACGGAGCAGTGTTGAGGATGAAGACAGGCCTGGAAGGCCTACAGAAGTGAGGTCTCCTGAGGTGATCGAATCAGTCAATGACCTCATTCAGCCCGACAGAAGGGTGACAGTGGATGACATTGCAAGGACTTTGAGCTTATCTGTTGGGACAGCACACAAAATTGTTGTCCATGATGACCTTGGCTACTCGAAGGTCAGCTGCCGGTGGGTGCCAAAGATGCAAGGCCTCACACAGCAGCCCGAACGGTGCAGACCATCAACGAGCTGGGCTGGGAACTGCTCCCTCATCCCCCTTACAGCCCAGACCTTGCCCCTTCAGACTTTCACCTGTTTGGTCCCTTGAAAGCGTTCACGAGAGGCACGAAGTTTGAAAGTGACGATGAAGTCAAAAGTGTTGTGAGCGACTGGCTGAGACATCAGTCCAAAGATTTTTATGCTGAGGGAATACGGAAGCTTGTGCACAGATGGGAAAAGTGTGTGACAGTGCTGGGAGACTATGTTGAAAAAAAAAAAGAAGTGAGCTTCTATCTGTATTAGAAGTCCTTATACCGAAAAATTCACCTTATTTATTGAATGACCCTCGTACAATTGCAGGAAGAGCAGTACCATGGGTCGCTGCTGTCACCGAGTCTTGAGAACAGTGAAGCTGACATCCCCACACATTACTTGTGTTAAGCCGAGGGGTGGGTGTGGGGATTAGCTCCCACAGCCTAAAAAGTGCTCCTCATGTGGCAAAGTGCAAAATATAGCCTCTGACAACCAAGTCCAACTCCAGGCCTTCCCGAGTGGTTTAGCTTCTAAACCTGGTAAACCTACTGTCTACTGATAAGGGGCGAGGCGGGTCACCGGCGCCATAACCGGTTGCTACGGGTAGATGGAACTCGTCAGCCTGGGACGGCTGTCCATCTAGGAGAAGGACAACTCTGATTTCAAACCCGGGTAGCTGGAACTCGTTAGCCTTGCCAGGCAGTTCAACTAGGAGAAGGACAACTCTGATCCCAAACCCACCAAGTGCCAGGAGTAGAGGAGAGCTTCGTCATGTGCAGACCCTGGGTCCATGGCCATGGCTGAACATCCTATACCCGTGCTCCAGCTATGGGAAAATAGCCGTCGTTCTTCTGACAGCGGGCTTTTGAGCCAGAAGATAGGAGAGGGCAACTCTGATATAACACCTTCAGCCCAATGGTTGCCGGGACCGTCTCAGACTACTGTGCTATCTCGTGTCCTCCTTGGGTCTAAAGAGTGGGATTGGTGTATGCAAGCTGGTCTTCACTATAAAGGGTCGTAGCGCAGGCGGGAAGGGAGCCCTGCAGCGATGGAGCAACGGCGAAACGACAGGTGCAGGATGGCACTTGAGTCGCAGTCGGAACTCTGCATGTAGGCGGTCTGGGATATTGGTCACTAGCTTTTTGAGGGAGACAAAAACAGCTTTCGTATGTTCACCCCAGACGACCAAGCAGCCTTTTCTAGGGATAGTCTGGTTGCTCTGAATGGAGACGGGTCTGCAAAAGGGGACCTAAAAAAGCTTGTCTGACCCCACCTGGTTGGCGAACTGCGGTCAGCGGGCATCTCACACCAGCGGTAAGAAAACAGGGGGAAAATCTGGACGGATAATTCAACGACGGACTACGCAATGGAAACGGACTATAAAGTTGAAAGTGGAATGCTGGAATGTATGATCAATGCAGGACTCAGATGAAAGTGACCGCCCCTGAAGACGTACAGCTCTAGTGGCGAGGGAACTTGCAAGGCTAGAAATTGACATTGCAGCACTCAGCGAAGTTCGCTTTGCAGAACATTGATCACTCGTGGAGCACGGAGCGGGATACACACTCTACTGGTCGGGAAGGGAGAAAGAAGAACGCCAACTCTCAGGGGTTGGCTTCATGATAAAGAACTCTGTTGCCAGACAGCTACAATACCTGCCAGTTGGTCAATCAGATCGCGTCATGAGCCTCCGCCTATCTTTACAAACGAAAGGAAACCAATATCTAACCATCATCAGCGTGTACGTTCCTACTCTGCAGGCAGAACCCATCGTGAAAGAAGCCTTCTACAGAGATCTCAGAAATCTAGTGCTGAGCATCGAGAAAGAAGACAAAATTCTGATCATGGGCGACTTTAACGCTTGAGTGGGCAGAGACTTTGAAATAATGGAATGGGGTATTGGGAAGACACGGAGTAGGCAATTGCAACGAAAACGGCAGGATGCTTCTGGAGTTCTGCAGCGAGATTGGTCTGACTATCACGAACACCCTATTTCAGCAGAAAGACCGCTATAAAACAACCTGGAGACACCCAAGGTCCAAGCACTGGCATCTACTGGACTATATCCTGGTGCACAAAAAGGATGCTAAGGATGTCACTCATGCAAGGGTCATGACGAGCGCTGACTGCAACACAGATCATATGTTAGTTCATGCAAAGCTCAAGCTAACCCTGAAACCAGAAGAGAGAAGGGATTCCCAAAGCCAAAGAAGCTTCAGGTCGACAAGCTGTCAATGATGGAGGAGGAATTCCAGAGGGAAATAAATGAAAGGCTGAGAAACACCAACGCCCCAGGAAATACACCCCTTGCCCAATGGAAGGAAATTAAAAGCATCCTTCAGGCAGCTACAGAAAAAAAGTAGTTGGCTTCTCAACAAGGAAAAGTCAGGATTGGTTCAATGAAAACAACGCAGAGATAAAAGAACTCCTCAAGGAGAAAATATGGTCAGCTCTCCTACTGACCAGAAGACCAAAATGGCTTACAGGACAGTTTGCAGCAAACTGCAAGCAAAATTGAGAGTCATGGAAAACTCATGGTGGATAGCATTGGCAGAACACACACAGATGTATGCTGATCAGGGAAATTCCAGAGCCTTCTATGAATCACTTCGCGCAATATATGGTCCAAGCTACCAACTGCAGGCACCACAGCGTTCTTTGGATGGCACAAGCCTACTTGTCAACAGGCAAGCTATACTATGCCAATGGACTGTACAAAATGGAAACCTGTTTGGGGAAGAGAGGACTGTGGCAGCAGCGTCTGTAGACAACATACCTCAGGAAGAAGTAAAGATGGACCTGGACAACGCCCCCCCCCCCCCCCCCCCCGCCACACACACACGAATAAATCAAGGGAGCAATAAAGAAGCTGAAGTGTCACAAAGCACCAGGCATTGATGGTATCCCAGCAGAGGTTTATAAGCACGGAGGCGACACCCTCATTCAGAAGCTTGAGCTATTCACAGTCGTGCTGGAATGAAGGAGTAGTGCCACAGGACATGCGGGATGCAGTGACTGTCTCCCTTTTTAAGAATAACGGTTCCAAATCAGACTGCTCCAAATACAGAGGCGTCACATTGCTCTCCATTGCTGGCAAGATCCTTGCCAGAGTTCTCCTGGACAGGCTCATCCCCTCCATTGCTGAGGTACATCTCCCAGAGAGCCAGTGCGGCTTCAGAGCAAATAGAGGAACAGCTGACATGATCTTTGTGCCGAGACAGATCCAAGAGAAGTGCAGAGAACAGAATATGAACCTATATGCAGCATTCATAGACCTCACGAAAACCTTCGACACAGTCAGCAGATATGGCCTATGGAAAATAATGACCAGACTGGGATGCCCTCCAAAGTTCCTTGCAATCCAACAACAACTCCACAAAGGACAAATGGGTCAAGTCAAGTGTAATGGCGATTACTCTGAAGAATTTCCAATCAGCAATGGAGTGAAGCAAGGCTGCGTATTAGCCCCCACACTCTAAGCGATCTTCTTCAGCATGATGCTGAGAGAAGCAAAGGAGGATCTAGACGTGGGGATTTATATCAGATTCAGGACCGACGGCAGCGTATTCAACTTACGAAGGCTCATGGCCCACACGAAGACCTCAGAAGAAGCTATCCTGGACCTGCTCTTTGCAGATGACTGCGCCCTCCTGGCACACACAGAAGCAGCTCTGCAGGTCATCGTAGACCGTTTTTCACAGGCAGCCAGGGCATTCGGTCTGACTATAAGTCTGAAGAAAACTGAAGTCCTCCACCAAAAAGCACCAGGGACCATGTACACTGCTCCCCACATAAGCATTGATGGCCATCCCCTTAACACGGTAGAGCAATTCACCTACCTGGGCAGCGTCATATCGAACGACACTACAGTGACCAAAGATGTGGACAACCGCCTCTCAAAGGCAAGCAGTGCATTTGGCTGCCACCAGAAAACAGTATGGAAAAACCACTCCTTGCGACTCCACAAAGATGCAAGTCTACCGAGCTACTGTACTGTCAACACTGCTATATGGATCAGAGGCATGGGTGCTGTACCGGATACAAACAAAGCGGCTGGAGCAGTTCCATCAGAGATGCCTTCGGTCTATCATGGGCATCAAATGGAAGGACTACATAACGAACATAGAAGTCCTAGAAAGAGCTCAACTGCAAAGCATCGAGTCAATGCTCATGCTAAAACAACTTCACTGAGCAGGACACATCACCCGAATGCCCGACACTCGCATGCCGAAAGCAGTATTCTATGGGGAGTTGGTCCAAGGCAAATGCAATACAGGCGCACCACAGAAAAGATTCAAGGACCAACTGAAGAAGCAACTATACCAAGCGGACATCAACCCCAAGACATGGGAGCAGTCAGCATCAGACAGAGGTAGCTGGAGATCTTCAACGCTCAGGGGAACCCAACACTTTGAGGAAACCAGACGACTGAACATCCAGGAGAAAAGAAGGAGAAGGAAAGACCCAGGTCCGCAGGCCAGATCTACACCTGCCCACAATGCCACAGACTCTGCAGATCACGGATTGGACTAATTAGTCATCAAAAGGCATGCCGCCCATCCCTGGTGGGAACTTCCCACTGATCTTCGCAAGCGAAGAACCAGCCATCACACTGTCCATAGTCGTCACACGCTAGCACACCTGTATTGCATGCGTAAGATTCATACGCCACACGGGTACTTTAGTTCGCCTGGGACCAGGGTTAGGACGGAGTACACTGATTAACAGTAGCGTCGTTTTATGAACCTTTCTGTCATTTCACAAATGGAAATTCTTGAGTAGTCTCTATCTTCTAGTTTTCAACCACACATAAAGATGAGACCGAATTGAAGGCCAGACGCCTGAAGATTCAAGTGACCTGACTATGACTGGTCTGATAAAATAATAGAAAATCTAAGGCGATAACAAGAAGTCAGAAGTGTCTGCAACACCTGTATTCACAAAGTACTGACGACAGAGAAGAGGAACACAAACAAACCATCTTGATGCAAGTCGATTTCTTGGAAGCCATTGTTAGAAAACCCAGCACTAGTGTAGTGCCATACTGCTGGATATAAAGAAGTAAAGACTAATGAATACTGTAACCTAACACCTGCAGATAAATGAAAAATAAAGTCGATTTGATAAACTGTTTATGTTGGAGCACTGAATGCCGCAATGTTGGATTTGAGTAAGTTCGCTAGTAAACTAAATGTTGAAATTATACTATTTCTACAACTAAAGTCGAGCACTTTTGTTGTAAAATATCTTTGCATGTGTGCACGTGCCCACTGACGAGCGTGCATGGTGTGTGTGTGTGTGTGTGTGTGTGTGTGAAACAGCCACCGCAGACAGAAATAACGAATGTCTCAACGACTCCCATATCAGCGCCAACGCCAACCGCGCCAGCATGCACTGTAACAGACGTCTGCAATGTTGACCCGCCGTAAGTACAATAGTATGGTTAACTTAACATGCGCATGCGCGGACACACACACACACAGATCTGCATCTACTACACTGATATGCATATGCACATGTGTACACCTGCATACACAAATATCCTCAAACACACGTACATCTGTAGACCATACAATGTAGGGGAGACCGGGGTAGGTTGGGACAATTTTTTCCATTTTTCTGTCAATCAAGTATGAGTAAACAAAACACAAAGAAAATGATTTGAAACAAATCTTCATTGATTCAGAAATAACAAAGAACGTGAAAACGTAGAAAAATAACGAATGCTTGTTTGTAATTAGTGGTTAACGAGACTTACTCAGAGTAGCCCATCCTGCCTCAGTCCTGGGGAATGTTGGGACTCATTGGTGTAGGTTGGGACACTTAAAAAAAAAAAGTGTCATTACTTCTACAAAGTGAAAAATATACAACTATCACAACAAAGACAAAATGGACACTGCATAGTCTGGCAGCTAGGTGGTGAAATAGAAAAAAAAAAAAAAGGAAAGAAAGTGAGCCTCCAAAATGGACAGTGTGCCTATCGATGATGCTAAGGATATGACTGTACTGTTTGAAATGAACAAAGAAGTAACCAGAACTCAGTGTGTCCATCAATAAATTTGATACAAATCAGAGCCTACCCGCTGCAATCAATCAAGTCATTTGCACATATCACAAATGAAATAATATCCCTCATGAGGTCGAGTACGCTGGAATTTTTCTCAGAAAAAAAAAGTATTGTATTAATCTTTTGTCACAACAGATTTCTTTGGGTGAAATTCGGTTGCTCTCCCCAGAGAGTGCGTCGATACAATGATAGCGCCACCTTTTTTTTTTTATTTTTATTTTTTTAAATCTGCCTGTGAATGTATTTCCTTTCCTATGAAAATGGAGTTTTCTACAGAATTTTGCGAGGGGCAGACCTTTTCTTTCCATAGGTTCTTTTACATGCGTTAGATACATGTTACACACAGGACCCCGGTTTATCGTCTCATCCAAATGCCTAGGAAATACAAAGAAATATATCTTTTGCGCATCTGAATATCAGGAGAGGGTGAGTGTGGCACACTTTCACTTGAGGACATCAGGTGAGGGTGGCACAACTGCACGTGAAAACATCAGGTGAGGGTGGCACACAGCAGGTCGAGCCATCAGGTTACTGAAGCACACTGCAGGTGAAGTCTGCAGGTGCGGGTGGCACGCTGCAGGCGAGAACATCAGGTGAGGGTGGCACACTGCAGGTGAGAACATCAGGCGAGGGTGGAACACTGCAGGCAAGGGTGGCACACAGCAGGCGAGGACATCAAGTGAGGGTGGCACATTGCGGGCGAGGACATCAGGTGAGGGTGGCACACTGCAGGCAAGGACATCATGTGAGGGTGACACACTGCAGGCAAGGACATCAAGTGAGGGGGGCACACTGCAGGCAATGACATCAAGTGAGGGGGGCACACTGCAGGCAATGACATCAAGTGAGGGTGGCATACTGCAGGCAATGGCACCGAGGGTGACACACTGCAGGCAAGGACATCAAGTGAGGGGGTCACACTGCAGGGAAGGACATCAAGTGAGGGTGGCACACTGTCAGGCGAGGGTGGCATACTGCAGGCGAGGGCACCAAGTGAGGGGGGCACACTGCAGGAAAGGACATCAAGTGAGGGTGGCACATTGCGGGCGAGGACATCAGGCGAGGGTGGCACACTGTCAGGCGAGGGTGGCACACTGCAAGCAAGGACATCAAGTGAGGGGGGCACACTGCAGGCAAGGGCATCAAGTGAGGGGGGCACATTGCGGGCAAGGACATCAGGCGAGGGTGGCACACTGTCAGGCGAGGGTGGCACACTGCAGGCAAGGACATCAAGTGAGGGGGGCACACTGCAGGCAAGGACATCAAGTGAGGGTGGCATACTGCAGGCGAGGGCACCAAGTGAGGGTGGCACACTGCAGGTGATGACAGGCGAAGGTGGCACACTGCAGGCGAGGGCGGCACACTGCAGGTGAGGACATCAGGGGAGAGTGGCACACTGTAGATAAGGGTGTCACGAAGCAGTTTAGGGTGGTAAACTGCAGGTCAAGAGACAACAGGAGCAGCAGAAAAAGGCAAAGGTGTGGCATATTAATCCCTGCTTGTCACGTCCTAAGGCTGTAGCCACGGAGCTGAATAGATCTCGTCGCTCAGTGTAACAGATGAGAATCAGAACGATCACCTCCATGGTTTTAGAACGAGTGCTGACGACAAAGACTATTGCATCGGCATTTTGGTGTCACTCGGCTGAGGGTTGAGCGGAGATCCGTCATTATTTCTGTCCACAAGTTAAGATAACAGCGGTTCCAGGATAACGGTACCATACTGACATGGGCTCCATGGGGCTTGACAGGTGCTTTCGTGTATCTGTGCGTGCATGAACGTTTGTGTGTATGTGTGTGTGTGAGCGCCTGCATGTGTGTCGTGCATGTGCGCGCGCACGCGCCAGAGTGCGTGCATGTGTGTGTGTGTGTGTGTGTGTGTGTGTGTGTGATCACATTTTAAGTTTCATACTCCCCGACCCAAACTTTTTTCTCTCCGGATTTACACAAATCTCGGGAAAGGCAGCTAAGGCTTTTCAAACGGTGAAGGGATGGGGAGGGAAGGGGGACAGAGTGTGGGTGGTGGGGAGTGACACTGCTGGCACACTATAACATATATATATATATATATGTATTTGTACATGTCGATCATTTCCCCCTGAGGCGGCGGTGCTCAAGACTGAGCAGGTTCAGTGCAGCAAGGCGCTCTGGATACGGCTGGTCCTTCAGTGATGTAATGAGCTTGGTGGCACGCCTCTGTACGTCCTCTAGTTCGCAGCACAGTGTCTTGTGTCGAGGTTGCCATGCTGTGTGTTCATACTCGAGAATCGGGCGAACTAGAGACTTGTATAGCTGGATGAAGACTGCAGGGGTGAGAAAGTTAAATAATCTTCGGATGACTCCAAGAAATCGGTTTGCTTTTGCAGTCGTTTGGTTGATGTGGTTCTTGAAGGTCAGCCCTTTATCAATCAGGACGCCAAGGTCCTTCTCTACCTTACTTTCTGCTAGTTCCACCACTGACTATCAGTTCCCCTTGTCCATCATGGCCTTTCATGTGGTACTTCCTGTCTGTCTTTGGGTTCCCCATTTTCATGACTGAGCATTTCTCAGGATGAAACCGCATTTGCCAGTCTGTTGACCACTCATGAAGTAGATCCAGATCATCCTGCAGTGTTGCCGTGGCGGTATCATCGTCGTTTCTTGCAAAGACCTTCGTGTCATCAGCGAATAACTTGATATGGCTCTGGACATGGGGCAGATCGTTTAACTCTTAGGGTATGTGGAAGAAGCGACTAGAGAGATAGAGAAGGGAAACCAGGAGGACACTATCATCCTCGACTTCTCAAAGGCGATCGACAAAGTTAGCCATTCCCTACTTGTTCACAAACTACGTCGTTACGGCATCAGAGGACGCACCAATGCCTGGATCAAGGACTTTCTCAAGGACAGACAGCAGGCTGTGGTAGTGGAAGGAACAAGATCCGACCTTCTACCCGTGGAATCTGGCGTCCCTCAAGGCTCGGTTCTAGGGCCGAGTCTTTTTCTTCTATACATAAATGACCTTCCTGATGGCATCAAGTCGAAGATCCGCCTATTTGCCGATGACACCCTGTGCAGCAAGACCATCATAAAGAAAAATGACGAGCAAGTGCTGCAAGAAGATCTACACTCCCTTACCACCTGGGAGGAGAAGTGGTCCATGGAGTTCCATCCACAGAAGTGCTCAACGCTGAGAAAAGGGACAAGACAGCCCCTCCGTATGAGCTACATGGCCAAAAGATTGAAAACGTCAGCACCACAAAGTACCTGGGCGTCAACATTCAGGAAAATATGCAGTGGGAATCCCACATTGACTCCATCACCAAGAAAGCCAGCAAGACCCTAGGCTTCGTCCGGCGCAACCTCAAGATCGGCAACAAGAAGACAAAGGAAACTGCGTACAAAGCCCTTGTTCGCCCACTTCTTGAGTATGCAGCCACCGTCTGGGATCCCTACACTGCAAACGAGGTTGAGGCCCTCGAGAAGATCCAACGAAGAGCAGCAAGATGGGTCTCAAATCGCCACCGCCAAACATCATGCGTGGACTCCATCCTCAATTCACTCAATTGGCCTCCCCTACAACAGCGCCGCAAGAAAGCCCGCTTGGAGATGTTCTACAAATTCCACCATGGTATCATCTCCATCAACTCCAAGTACCTGCCCAAGCCATCTAAGAGCAGGCTGAGCTGTAGAACGAACAACAGCCTGAGCTACGACATTCCCTCCTGCACAACACTGTACAGGCAGATGGCATTCTTCCCAAGGACCATACCAGAATGGAACAAGCTGCCTCAGGAAGTTGTGACAGCCGAGTCACTGGACTGCTTCAACCACCCATACACCCCAAATCACCCCCCGCCCCCTCCCCCCGCTCACAGCTGATGCAGAGGCTTGGCATCATGTCAGTGCACGCTGAACGTACACTAGCTGGCCAGGTCGCAAAAAGAAAGGAAGAAGAAAAGAAAAAAAAGAAAGAGAGATTTTTTTTTTTCAATCCTCACAACAGCGCAATCCTCAGCAACCTCCCCAAACTACAACAGAACCATCAATAGAATGATGTTGGTTGTACAAAGGAAGAAGAAGAAGATGAGCAAGAACAGAACTGGACAGATGACACTGCCTTGTGGAATGCCGCTTGTCACCTCTCCCCTCTCTGACATTGCGCCGTTGACACAGACTCGCTGCGATCGGTGGCTCAAGAATCCTGAACAAGCCCGGCTATGCCAGTCTTGAATAAAAGCTATTTTATCTGTTTGTACTACCGTGTTTGCTATTGAAACCAAGTTGCGCATGTCTCATGCTACTCTTTGAGCTCCCCATTCACTTTCGATTAAAAAAAAAAAAAGGAAAAAAAAGAGGAAATTTTATGAGGTTCATTGTGTCACTCGGAATCATAAGTCTATGATGGAGACAGAGTTGCAGTAGTCGAGACGAGAAAGGATGTATAAAGACACTGAGACTCTTGGTTGCTTCTTCTGTAAGAATTATACGAAATGAAGTCGAGATACTTTGAGCTCGAAGTGGGTGAGTTGGCAAGTTTTTGTGACAGGCTGTTTCAGGGAAAACATGTATTTCAGTTGAGACAGCTTTATCTTGACCAGCGTATGCTTTTGTCGTTAAAGTGCTAATCCTTAGAACTTAGACCAAAATTTCATAATGTGCTGTTGTCGCTTTCTTCATATATGGCCGTGCCATGAAAACGAAGAAGCTCGTTGTGCATTGCCATGCTCAAACGCATGTCCCAAATGTGAAGGTCGCTGTGCGGTGACTCTCACTGACCTTCAGGGAGCATCTCGCGTCGATAGTTTCAAAAGAAAACTTTTATTACAACAGTAGTGACATTCTAAACCTACAAGTAGGGTACACATTGTAACATAAGGGGGTTAAAATTGTACTTGTATGTTTACTTACACTGAAGCCTTATATTTCCAGTCAGTGCCATTCTGGAACAAGGCACACTCACGCCCCAGCAACAAAACTTCAAGGGGAAGTCACCTTTGACAGACAGTGAGCTCTCTTCGAATCGCAAAATAACTGCTGCCACTTCAGAAAACGTTTCTCTGTGGGCAGAAAACCCTGCGACATGGCACTGAATAAATTGAGTATCGACAAACTTGACCTGAGCGGTAAACGTGTGTTGATGAGGTAAGTTCAGCATGTGTTAAAGCAGATTGAGTTTAAAATTGATTGAACGTGGTAAGCCGGGCCAAGAGACCTTGAAAGAGATGCAACATTCCAAAGGTCAAGGCTATTTGCTGCGGTGGATTTGATTACGATAAAACTTTATAATTTTCACCAAAAATACACGTGGAGTAGTTTTTACATTTCGCGGATTCACAGTTCCCCCCATCCCTTGTTATTACAAACCTGTAACTTTGGTTAATTATATATATATTTATTATTATTATTATCCAGAACAGATACCGTCTCAATGTCTCAACAGACAGGTACTGACATCTTCCATTTGACGACCAACGTCAGTATGTTGATGAAAATTGTCGTTTTGTGGGAGTTGGCTGTTGGGCACAATTTAACTGGGCTGCCGAGGAATGTGCTGTTATTTAATAGGGGAGATTTGGCACAGTCCGTTGGTGTTTTCGCGTCTCCAGTAGGCCAAGGCAATCCTGCTACCCAATGTGAAAGCAACAAAAACAGTCAAGAGCAACAATAAAGATATTTTGAAAAAGGCCTTACACCCGTATCACACAAGTTACCCCAGGTTTTGGCGCACCTGTTGGTTGAAGGGTGGAGATATTTCTTCCAAGTAGAGATATCTTCCAAGTTAATATATGTCGTGTGCAGATCTGCTAATTCCTGAACCCCCATCATGTGCATATGTATGCAGGAGATCCAGTACTCACATTAAAGATGGTAAAAGATCCTGTGCACTGTGTCAGCATTCAGTAAATTATAGAAACATGAAAATACTGATAATTCATCAGCCACAACACATTCATCAGGAAACTGATGTTAGTAATGGAATCAAAAGCAGAAAGAAGACCCATAAGTAAAATGTATCCCCATCCCCTTATCTGAGACTGGGAGTCCTTGCTTTATCAGAGACAAACAGACACACTCACACACATGCGCGCGCGCGCAAGCAGACACAGTCAATGTTATCAGAATTTTAGTGGGGAAACACAGAGAGGAGTGAATAGATGATTACATGAGATGATGGTTCATTATGGTTTGAATTTGTCCCTGTGAGATGAAGGCCCAGAGTGAGTGAGCAGAAACTTTTCTGGGGTGGGTGTGATTTTGTTCTTGGTCTGGGGAAGAACATTCACTGTGTATTGTCAGTCCTGCATGTGGGATCTACTTCAGAATCCCCAGTGGGGTTAGTGCTGTAGATGATGGCTTTCAGCAATATGAAGGCCACTGTCAATTTTATAGATCATGGATAATGGACAGTATTTTGTCTAGTCTTATGTTATCCTTCCGGCATTTGTTCTGGCACCATTTTTAGGCAGATCAAGCCGCCCAAGTTCTTTGAACAGTCTGCAGTTTATCTTTCCTGCAGGGTCCAATATTAAATATGCCTGAACTGCCTCAGTAAGGATAGCAGTTGTTTTTTTTTTTTAGCACTCTGAACATCAGCCAAAGCAGCTACATCTATATGTATGGCATCAAAATACAAATGTCTGTGTATCACTATCAGGTTCAATGGTTGTTTTGATTATTATGTAGGTTTGAATACAGCATTGATATGTTTTATGTTCCTGTTTATGAATTACACATTTTTCAGTGTATTTTTTGTGTGGTGTGATTTTCTGTAAATAAGTCCAAGTGTTTTTTTTTCTGATTATGTTTTTCATCTAGAGTTTCAAGAATTATATTGTCAATACAGGCAGCTGATAATTGTATTTTTGGTTTTCATGTTTGTTTACTCTTTGATTTTTTTATTCTTTTATTCTACTTTGTTTTTGTTGTTACATAAAATTTTTCAGTTGGTGCTTGAATGCCCCACGTTTGGTGCATTATGGAAACAAAGGAATTCCCAGCATGCTTAAACTAAGACAGGAATCAAGTTGATGTATGTCATGGAATAAAAACATAAGAAAAAAGGGTAGGAGAAGAAGACAAAGTGAAGGAGGATGCATGTGGAGTTGTGTGTTGCGAATCAGTAATGACATGACATATGTGTGGGTATAGTTGGTGGTGACAGCCAAGTGCAAAATTCAGGTTTTTATTTTCAGAGTGGACTTCAATGTACCTCAGGCAAAGGATGGCAAAATTACCAATCCCCAGCGGTATGTAATTTTTGGACAGCTTTTTAAAATATTAAATCTTAACTTTTACTTCATGAGTTCATGTAATCATCCCATTTAGTTGCGCGCACGCGCGCGCGCGCGCGTGTGTGTGTGTGTTAATCATGGACAGTTATTAGTAACAGCTGAAAATAGTTTTTTTTTAAAAAAATCCCTGAAAAACTGCAGATGCTAACCTGAGTAACCATAAGATCTTTCTCCATTTCAGGTAAGGTATTTACGTAATCACATGGGCTAAATAAGAAAACTTCAGTACAACCTTCTGTAGTAATTTTGATATTTGAAAATTACCTGATGACATTTTAACACAGTCATGATTTTCCACAACATAGACCTATATGGCTACAGCAACTGCCTGATTTGTACAGATTTACATGCACATTCAGATTTCTACACAAGAGTTGTAAACATTGGAGTGCAACTGAGCTCTCGTGTTACCCCTATGGCATAATTCTAGATGTATTGCATCACAGTATACACGTTTTTTTTCTGACATAACATCAGCTTCAGTTTACGAATGAAAAAATGGTGGATACTTCATTTACTTGTTCTTTTTTCCTCAGAAACTTCAGTTGTAAGCCGTGCAGACTGTGTGTATGTGTGTGTGCGCGCGCATGCGTGTGTGCATGTGCATACATGCGTGTGAGTTTGGATGTGTTTATTTAAATATCTGCTTTTAATGATCTTCAGAAAAAGGAGAGATAGGGCTATTATTATAACGTAAAATTGTGTGGGTTGTTGGGTTGCAGATGTGTGTGTGTCCTGGTAAATTTTAGTATTGTCATTTTCTCAGTAACAGCAAGACGAAAAAGATATCAAATCAGAATGAGTGACAGATATTGATAAAACCTATTTAGACATAACCTTTATGAAGACACTTCATATCAGCAAATGTAATAACTATAAATTCATATGATTTTTTAACAGCTAAAAAATAATATTTTCAAAGAAACAGCAATAAATTCTGAATTATGAAGTGCATTTGAAATGATCAATTCTGAGACCATTATTATATTTATACATTGTGATTTCAGAGAACATATTGATCTTATTTATTGAAGACAGGCTTATTTGAAGATTAGTTACAGTGTTGCACTTTAAATCTGATGGACTGAGTCCTGTTATTAGTGGTTGATGAATTTAATAAATTTTCCAGTTTCACAGGTCAACATGTGATACACTAACTGACTAAGACCTACTGGTGCCATACTGAAGTTAACCTCCTTTGTATGTCTGCATATGTGGAAGACCAAATGCACACATGAATTGATGAAAGATCCAGTGATACAATTCTACACATACATTATACATGTCAGTATTTGGTGAATGACAGGAAAATGACCATACCAGCATTCACCCTAGGGGGTAAAAGTGGTCAAGCATGTGAAAACCTATATGTAATTATCTTGATGCCCATGAACATTTAAAGAAAGAAAAACAAATCTGTGTATCATAATCATACCTTCGCAACGAGAATAAAATATTACAAGTGAATTGTTGTTTAAGGAAAGCAATACATATTATAACTTCAGTGTGCCAGAATTGTGACACAAATGACAAGGAAGGAAAAAAAAAAGTTTTCTTGTGAACAGTGAACAGATTTTATTCCCACCTTTTGCCTTCTGTCCATTGTCTTAAGAATTAAGGAAGAAAGAGTGCAAACAGAGATTACATGAAAAAAAGAGAAAAAAAAAAGAGAAGAGAATTGCTTTACAAATGACTCCTTCCTATTCCCCTACTTTCCCTCATTCCTAGCGTTATATGTTACAGCTGTGCACATTCAAGTTGTCTAGGTACTTGACTGAATCATATGGAAAAAGCCTAGCAAGCAATTTTGGGTTTCCATTTAGAAATGTGCCTGAAGCGAAAATTGTGCTTTCTTCAGGGCCAATAGATCGAACAACAAATTTGCGTTTCAGTGATAATATGTTGATGTATTGTTGCACAAATGTAGGTATGAATTTGGAATTTTTGTTGTCATGCCCACAGTGATGATTATCAGGTACTTAAAGCATTCAATGAATACTCACATCTGTGAATGTGTGATGCCGAGTTGATCTCAAAAGAAATATGGTGGAGCCACACATTGAGGACAAGTTGTTATAAAAAATACAGAACAAAAAGAAAGCAAAACTAAAAAAAGTACGAGCTCACAAAGAATGTGCCATTTCATTATATGTTTTGATTAAAAAAAAAAGAAAAAAAGTGAAAGTGCGGATACAACATTACACACATTCTAGCACATTTTATAATTCCACAGATGATTTATCAATCATAAAACATGAATCAAAATGCAGAAGTTCTTTTGATTAGAACAAACATCCTAGCTTATTTTGTAATGCCACAGATAATTTATCAATCGTGAAGCATATTAATCAAGATACAAAAGTCCTTTTGAGTAGAACAGTATTATAACCTTCCCATATAACACTGGCTTTTTGATTGTTTTTTGTTTTGTTTTCTTTGTCTTTGTTCCTTTCTTGGGGAAGGGAGATGGGGGTTGTGATATAAATTCATTTTTGTCATAAATTGTTTTCAAGAAATACTTGTGAGTCATGACAGCTTTGTCTGTAAATGTAATTTAGTTCTCTCATTTTTCAACTACTGCTTGGCAAAGGATCGTACAAGCAACTTTGAAAAATGTGTTCTTTTATCTTTTATTGATTGGGAAATATTAATGATTTTTTAAATGTTTATTAACTTTTTGTGCACAGACTATTGCTTTCTATCTTTCTGTCTCTGTCTGCCTTTCTTTCCCTTTCCCAATCCTGATTAAGATTTTTGTTTGCAGCATTGTTGCAGCACTGCCTTCCATAAAGTATGCCCTTGATAAAGGCGCCAAATCAGTGGTGCTTATGTCACACCTTGGACGACCAGATGGGCATCCTAATAAGAAGTTCTCCTTGGAGCCTATCGCCGAAGAGCTAAAAAAACTGTTGGGAAAGTGAGTATTCAGTTCTGTGAAGGCTGGCTGTGACTATATAAAGTATATTATATGGGGAGATTCAGGATAAGCAGTGTGGGTAATGCCACTTAAATTGGCATGGAAGACAGGTTAACAAGCAAAAAAAAAAAAAAAGCTTTTCTCAGTTTGAACATTCTCTCAACTCACCTCGCCTATCCCATAACCCAGTGGAGGGTTGTTGGGGCACCACAGTTGATTTCCAGACCAGTTCTCTCCACAGGTTCCTGTTTCTTGCACCTCTCTGGAAATCTGGGAATGTTTTGTAACATTTCTAACATTACAATGTAAAAAAAAGACAAACAAAAAAACAGCCAAACAAAAACAAACAAAATATTACAATGTTAATTGTTTCAGAGATGTGCAGTTCCTACAGGACTGTGTTGGGCCAGAAGTGGAGAAAGCCTGTGCAAATCCTGCTCAAGGATCAATCATCTTGCTGGAGAACTTGCGGTTCCATGTGGAGGAGGAAGGCAAAGGTGTGGACAAAGATGGCAAGAAGGTGAAGGCTACACCTGCAGATGAGACTGCATTCCGTGCGTCTCTCTCCAAACTGGGAGATGTTTATGTCAATGATGCCTTTGGCACTGCCCACAGGGCTCACAGGTACTGGAGATTGAATTTTTTTAATTCATTTATCAGGCGAGGAGGGTTTAGAAGGTGGAGGGGGGGTGGGGTGGGGGGTAAGTTGAGATGGTGATGATGGCAGTAGTACAGTAGTATATTAGTAATGACAGTATCACTTAGTATAAAAATGTTTATGACATGATGCTGATGGTAATGGAAATGCTACTTCTACTACAACTACTACTAATGTGAACTGAGCAGGCCAGTGTTATCAGTTGTAAATATATTGGTGGGAGAAAAAGGTGGTAATGGCAAGTTCTGGCGGTGTTTTAGATAATGGACTTTGTTGCAAGACCTACACAGTCACATATGGTGTGTAACAAACAAAACATAGCAATAACTTCTGCTTCAGCTCACCCACTCTTCTGCCTCCCTCCCTCCCATGTTCCCTCACCTCTGACTTTTTCCGCTCATGCAGCAGCACCACAGAAGAAGAAGGGCAACATAACCTAAAATGCTCCAGTTGAAGGTATATGATTCAGTGATGTTTTTCTTGGTCTTCTTCAGCTCTATGGTAGGTTGCAACCTTCCTCAGAGAGCATCGGGCTTCTTGCTAAAGAAGGAGCTTGAGTACTTCGCCAAGGCCCTTCACAACCCTGTGCGTCCTTTCTTGGCCATTCTAGGCGGGTGAGTGAGAGTTGTTTTTCCTCTGGTTTCTGTCTGTCATATTTCTGATAATATTAACCTGTTGCCAGCCTTGGGATGTGAGACTTAAGTCCCTCTTGTTGCACTGTTTTAAACATACAAGACAACACTCATGTCAAGTTTCAGCAGCAATTCACACTCACAGTTGATAGTTAAAGGGAAATAACCTGCTTTGTTTCTCCCTATCTTAACAATGTTTGAAGATTGTTTACATCCCTTAAACTTGTATAGTCTGTACTCATCGGCAGTTGAAAATTCCGAATTCACTTGCAGACACATTTGGTCAAAGTGATGTTGTGGAGCAAAGATCAGTATTGGTTCATTTTTCAAAGGTTTACAGCCTTAAAAGTGGCTCACCAAATACTGAGAGATATGGACAGTGGGGAAGAAAACCTGTTTAGTGTTGAGGGTGATGTTTCAGGTACACATTTAGCGTATGATGACAACAGTCACAGCCCACTTTGTGACACAGAGTGGAAGTAACAGTGATGTAAGTTTTGTGCCCGAGACTTGTCAGTCAACATCTGTGGCACAATTGGAGTAAAGTGAACATGAACCAATTGCCAGTACATGCACAGTCACTTCACATGTGTAGCTTGAAAGGAAAGGGGATAAGGAGAGTGGTGGTCAGTCAAGCTGGCCACCAGCTGTTGGAGGAGGGGAGGGTGGTATCTGTTGGCTGGGTGCCAACACACAAATAGTTTGCCTAGTTTTCCTTTCATTGTTTCTCTGGTGCTGCAATGAAAACAAATTTACTTTGGGGTGGTGGGTGGGGTAGATTGAGATGGGTGCCAGCTAAAGTAAATACCCACTATTCAACAAGTTTGTTTTCTAGCATGGAGACATGTTCAACTATAAACTCAGAAAATAACTGGGTGCCTAGCTTTGTTTTGGCAGATAGAAGACTGTGGAACCTGACATTTGATCACTACCTCATTAAAAAAAATGAATTGTTAAGAATTATATATACTGATGCAAAATATTTTACAAGAATGGTAATTCTGTGATGCTGTTCATACAAGTGAGATAATGATAAACAATTGGGGCTTGTTCACAGGGCCAAAGTGGCTGACAAAATCCAACTCATTGAGAACATGTTGGACAAGGTCAACCAAATGATCATTGGTGGTGGCATGGCCTTCACCTTCCTCAAGGTCAACAACAGTATGAAGGTCAGTGGCAAACAGTCTGCATGTGGTGTATTGAGATTCCCTTGTGATGATTGTATAATGATACATCTTATTGTTTGTTGGTTTTGCTTTGCTACTTTACTTTTAACGATTATACAATAATGCATGTCTACTAATGTACTGACAGGCACAGTGGTCAGGTTGTTACATTATTGATGTTCAAACAGAGTTCAAGGTACAGTCCCAGTATTGGCACCAGTTGGATTAACTCTTTCATTGCCAGGTTTTTGTGTGGAAAACACTCCCCAGCACCAAATCTTTTAGACTTGACACTCTCAGTCACTCAGTTAGGTTCATTTTAAAACAACACTTGGACTTGTTGCTTCAAACTTTGTGAGGGGGCAAAGGTTAGTCATTGTTCTACTGGGCGGGAGACTGGCTGCAGCTGTCTAGATTTGTTACAGTGTGATAAATAGTCCTTTTAACTTGACCCCTTGATGTTGACCGAAGTTGCCTATGGTGGTGAACTTTCTGTTGATTAAAGTCATTTATGGCAGCGAAAGAGTTGACCCGTTCGTGCCAATAAGTCATCAGCTGACAGCACAGGCCCATAACGTCATCCACTGATGACATGTATCTGTTCTGATTTTGCATTCATCAGAGTTTGGTTCAGTGAATACAAAAAGACTGAATACTTGATCAGTGTGTCTGTAGTATAAAAAAATACTATTAGATGAGCTTATGTCAAGAGGGAGAGTCCATTCTTCTAGATACTCATTTGCTAACAATGTGGAAGGCACTTATGTGGATTGGGGGTTTGCTTCATATGCAAAAAAAAGACATCATGGTATTGGTAAACACAGTAACTGTAAAAACATGATATGAGGGGCACTCATCATATTTTACAACCTGGACGAACTAATGATGTCACTGCTTTGCTGTTTACATCACATCGTAGATCAGTTCCACGATACTTGTATAAATGTTTTTTATTTGATTTCGTACAAAACCGTTTTCATTCCATGCTACCAAATGTCCAGTTAGGGTGACGGACCTTTTGCCAGCAGTGTTGACCTTTCATGAAGGGATTTTTGAGCTATGAAGCATTATGACTACTGCCTGGGGAAAATTATTTAAGAGTGCTTTCAAAATTTAAAACACTGTTTTGGGAGACCATTCCCTGTCCAAAGCCACTGTTTTCAGGTGGTTCAGACAGTTGACGTCTGGTCAGACAATGTTGGAAGACGATGACCGTTGTGGTTGAATGGCAACAAATGTTACCCCACAAGACATCTTGTGGCAGAGTCACGATAAGAACCCAAAAAGGACATGTGTTGAAATGCAGGATATCATGAAGATTTCATCAGGAAGTCTACTCACATTCTTCACGACTACCTTGGCATGAGGAAATGCTGTGCCAGTTGGGTGCCCCATAACCTGAGTGAAGATCAGAAGTGAAGTAGGGTGGATTGGTGCACCCACATGCAAAGAGAATTTGAAGGAGGCAGGTCTACTCACGTCTGGGATATTATAACAGAAGACGAAACCTTGCTTTGGGATGAAGCAAGTCAGCGGTGTGGATCCTCCTAGATGAGAACCCACCTGTGAAATTCAAAAGAAACAAAAGTGCTTCCAAACAAATGATAGCATGTTTCTTTGAAAATCCGGCCATGTTGCCAACATACTGCTCGAGGACAGAAAGGCGGTTACGGCTGTTAACCACTGTTTGCCTAGTCTTGGAAGCATGGTACAACCAGCGTCCTTGAACAGGCGTCAGTGGTCTATTGTATTATTCATTTTGTCACAACAGATTTCTCTGTGCGAAATTCAGGTTGCTCTCCCCAGGAAAAGTGCATCACTACGCTGAGAGCACCAGTCTGTATTTTAACCCGGTGTTTGGTTGTCTGTGTGTGTTTCTGTGTATCCGTGATAAACTTTAACATTTCCATTTTCTCTGTAAATACTTTGTCTGCCAATACCAAAATTGGCTTAAACATAGTATAAAAAAAATGTTCAGTCATTCCAAAAACAGGTTGTAAGTCTCCTGAATTAAGCCGTATTTCTGAATCATTATTGGTTTATTTTGTTGAGATGTGTTCCGAAATCCGAAAAGTCTGCTTGCATCGGAACTGAACAGGTGTGGTTTGATCCTGCTTGCATGCCTTTTTTTCTTTTAAAATTTTTTCTCCCAAGCTTATCTTATATATCATATTTGATACAAAGCACTTTTCAGTGATTTTTTTAAAATCTTTTTTTTTCTCCTCATGATTCCTTAACTGGATAAAGCGTGAAGCACAAGTGAGTCTTGAAAGCTTTGCCTCTTGTTTTTTTTTTCTTTTTTTCTGACAGCAGTGTTATTTGTTTTCCTATCAAAGTGGACTTTCCTACAGAATTTTGCTAGGGACAACCCTTTTGTTGCCATGGGTTCTGTTACGTGCGCAAAGTGCATGCTGCTTACGGGACCTTGGTTTATTGTTTCATCCGAATGACTAGTGTCCAGATCACCACTGAAGGTCTAGTGGAGGAGGAGAAAATACTGGCAACTGAGGGATTTGAACCAGTGTGCTCAGATCCTCTAGCTTCCTAGGTGATGCGTTACCACTAAGCCAACACTTCACTTGCTCCATTATGACAGTGCCAGCACGCTAACAGCAGCTGTGACTCTGGATTTTCTTGTCAACAGTAATGTTCAGCTGGTCATTCACCCACCATATTCCCCTGACTTTGCCACTGTGACTTGTTTTTGTTCTCTTCCATCAAGTGGCAGTTGAATGGAAAGCAGTTTCAGAATGCCAAAGATGCTCAAGCTTTCTTCAGGGGTGTCATTTTGGATCTACCCCAGTCAGTGTGGTTGGGTATCATGGACAACTGGTTTGAGAGAAATAAAAGGCGCAAAATGTGTGGAGGCTGATGGCGGGTCTTCAAAAACCTGGAGTAGACAGATTGGTTGTAAGAGCTGTTGAAAAACCACTTGTGACAGATTGGTTGTAAGAGCTGTTGAAAAACCACATTGCAAAACATAATGAGTGACCCTCGTAAGCTCGATTGGATGCTCCATTCTGAAACACTTTACCTCATGGTTCATTAATTACCACATTGTTCAGTAAAATCAATTTCATTTTGATTGAGGATTGTAAGCTTCTGGAAATGGATGGACATTTTTGACTCATGTGTTCTTACAAATCACCCAGTGGTGGTGGTGATTGTAATTGTGGGGTGGTGGATGGGTGGGTGGTCATAGTTGTGGTGTACATGCTAAACTTCAACATTATTTTCTCAGCACCCATAAGAGGTAGAGAAACCAGGCTCGGGAGAATTGGTAAATAATGATAAACCCATCCTTCATAAAGCCAGTGCGCATGCATGAAAGTGATGAATCTTAATGTTTTTGCAATTTGTTTTTATATTTCAACATTTATATTTTATCAGAACCAGTCATATGTAATGTCTGTTGCCTTAACCCCTAGGCTGCCTATGTGACGAGGTAACTCGTCATCGAAATATTCTGACTTTTCCCTGCTTTTCATTCAGTTCGTTGACAAAAATGCTGGTAGCTTTAGCTTGGGGAATCTTTCTAGATTCTATTCATAGCTAGAAACACCATCTGCGTCATAAGGCAGTCCTTTATTTGAACGCTTTGGTTGGGTTACTGGCCGCATTCTTTGCCTGGCTCCTCTCCATGCTCACTCAACAAAATGTTGGACTGACTCCGTGCTCAAGACATGCGATCGTGGCGAACTAAATCAACCAAGATTATTTTCTTTAGCTGATGCTCAGAAAGAATTGAAGCATAAATTCAAAGGAGAAGACAGTGATGAACATTTATAGGACGATTTGACAGAAACTAAAGGGAGCAATCAAGAGAGTGGCCAAGATACGACTATCAGTGAGTGATGCCGGCTGTTCAGCTCTAGCAGACGACAGAAGTCACCGAATTTTTAGCAGTGTGAGCTATTTTCTTGGCACTCAGCCAACGGTCTGATGAGAACTGGATAAAGTGACCGTGTGAGAGGGGCGAAGAGGAGGGGGGTGGAGACTGAGGGGGCATGGCCTCACATCCATATTATCACCTGCAGAAGTCACATTGCATTATGTATCTATTTCTTTTTCATTTTTTTTAATATTGTGATTGTTCTAGTATGATTTTGTGTGTGCAGATATCCATTTGACCAGAAAATATATTTTAGTGCAAATTACCTGACTAATGTTTGAAATGAACAAGTTGAAAATGTGACAAAAAACAAAACACTGATTTCAAAACAACAGCATGTCAGTAAAAATACATAAAATGGGAAAACATCATGTGTTTTGTATTATTTATTCATTTCCCTTTCAGAAAATGTATACTTTTATGGGTCTTTCTCCAATAACAAAGTGCACAGAATTTTTTGAAAATTTATACCCGTTTTTTGTGAAAAAATCCCTGGCAAATAGATTTCACTTAAATCTTATTTTCCTGGCAGCGAAAGGGTTAATCACTATTAATCTACATGATGTGTTTTTGTACGGACTAATATTGTGATAAATTAAACAAATCCCATCAGATCAGATCAGTCTTACTTGTTCAGTATTTATATCTTGCCAAATATGGTATCTGAAATCCAGTAGGATTAATTGTACAAAGAAGAAAGCTCAAGGGAAGCAATTAATTCTGTTACTTTCATTTTGTTTTTATACTGCTGTGCACATAGATTGGAGCATCTCTCTTTGACGAGGAAGGCGCCAAGATTGTGGGGAAGCTGATGGAGAAGGCAAAAGCGAAAAATGTGGAAATGATCCTGCCTGAAGACTTCATCACGGGCAACAAATTTGCTGAAGATGCAGAACAGGGTAAAGCAGATGTTGCCTCTGGTATTCCAGATGGATGGTTGGTAAGATGATTTTTGTTTTCTTTTTTATGGCACCTGGTAAAAGTTTGAGCAGTGAATATAACATTTGAAAATGAATGTTTTATCAGAACCAGTCAAACTATGCCTATTGCTTGCTACACTGATAAACAAAAATGAAGTTATTTTTAGACCAGTATTATAGTAAGCAACAAAACATAATATGTTCAGATCAGATTGGTCTTAGATATTGATTCATGTCTGGAGTGTCATTAAGGGTTCCAGCATGTTCCAAACTGCATTTGATTTTTTTATGTTTTCTCCTGTTAACTGACGTATTCTTTTGACATGAGCAATAACTATACTTACAGTTGAACTTGAAGTGAAATTTGTAATTTTCGACAAACATTGAGCCATTGGACTGTTTGTCATTAAATATCGGCCAGTGGATGTGAAGTTTATAATTATGAACCTTGCGAACTTAAGTTGAGGAAACTGTTTTACTGCCTCAGATCCAGCAGTGTGAGAATAATGGCCTTTCAAACCTTCCCTTCCTGGGAGGTTTTACTTTTAGCTCCACAGCAGCACTTTTTAGATGATTTTAAGACTAACAAGAGAGGCAAGGCCTTCAAGACTCACTTGTGATACACTTAAAAAAAAAAAAATCTAATCGTTAAAATGTGTTCTGTATTTGTTATTATAAAGCTTTGGGTTAAAAAAAAAAGAAAGAAAAAAGTCCTAACCAGATTGGATTCCCGCATGTTCGGGTGAGAAGAAACTGTCTTACCCATTACACTATCGTGGCTCCTTAACTGACATTCTAAAATTTAATATTTGAACATACTTTTTTAAAGGACGATAAATCAGTTGCGGTATTCGCATTGAGAATGCTATTTAAATCATATTATTCTGGTGTATCTTGGGCATTCAAAAAATCTTTAAGGGCAATAAAAAATTCTTTTTAAGTCTTTGGTAAAGGAGACGTGGCTATCGCCGCAATCACACTGCAGCATTTAGCCGTTTTCTCTAGATCTAGATAGATGTACAAGGTCAGTTACACCCGCTGGGAATGTAGTACGACATGGTCGATTCAATTTCTCTTTTATGTTCATTCTAGTTTTATAGTTTTAAAGTTGATATGAAAATTTAGTATTTTGTTAATTTAATAACATGTAGAGCCAAGTACAAGCACTTCTAAACGTCGTAAGAAGTGAAAAGGACTTCATTTTGAGAAAAGTCAGGACTGGAAATTTTTTCGTTTCATCATGATCAATTCAAGGGTATTAACTCGCATGGTTTACAATTTTTAACTGTGAATTCTGACTGATTATGTGGATATTTTTATGGCAGTTTGGGGCATAATCCAGTAAGTGATGAGGCGTTCACAAATCTTTCTCTGAATAAATATTTAACGGTCTCCTTCTCCAACTTTCCATCACATGTTATCGTGTATTGTCCATTGAATATAGGATTGAACTGGCAGGTCAACAACTTGAAACAAAATGGTGTCGTTTTACCATATTTTATGGATCATAAGGTGATACTTCAAGATCAACCCCATTGCCTGATGATTGGAAGAATGTATGTTATGGTAAAAGATTTGTCAGGTTTTTTTTTGTGAATCAGAATTTGTATTGAGGTTAACCTGTGAGTGAAAATGAATGAAACCTTCCCATAATTCAGATTAAAAACTGCTCACAAACAACTTAAATTGATACAAATAACCCACAAGGGGAAGTGGGGAAAAACTGATTCAAGAAGGCAGAGATCAATGAGCAAATGACATGTATGAAAAGAGTTCCAATGACTGCCACATTGACTTTGGCTGAAGTTTAAATATGGCCATAATTCTGTCCGTAAAGTATGATGAAGTGAATCACACGTGAGTTACTTAAGGCTTTGCTAATGAATGAGTGTGGGTGCCAGCATGGATGGGTAGATAAACAAATGGTCATAAACATAAAATGTTACAAGTCTGTGTGTTTGTGCATGACTGAAACCTGACTGAATGACACAGGAAGCGAATGATGAGTGCCCAAAGGCAGCTTGCAGTTGACTCTATCCAGGTAGGCAGCCTGTTGTGCAAATGACTTTGTAAAGCACTTAGAACTTGGTCTCCGACCAAGAATAGGCGCTATATAGGTATCCACATCATAATCGTCATCAGTTAAGGATGCAGAAGACCTATTGACATGTTTTTCTGTGCAAAGTAAAAGTAGCTAGCTGCAGGCCCGGGGAAAGGTGGATGCGGTAAATAGAGATGATCCTGTTTATATCTGTTCACTATTTTTCATTCTTATCTGTTTCTCTAGGGTCTGGATGTTGGTGAGAAGTCAGCTGCCAGGTTTGCAGCAGCTATTAAAAAATCCAAAACCATTGTTTGGAATGGGTGAGCTATATTGTGTTGTGATGAATACTAATGAATATTCTTTTGTGTTTCTCTGTGTGTTTGTGTCTGTCTGTGTAAATTACTCATTCAGTTTATTATTTTTTTTTATCAGAGGAGTTGCTTTCTTCATTTGTAACACCCAGATAAATTACCACCACAGGACAAATACCCTCTGCTCACCTACATCTGCATTGAGAAGGAGCTTCCCTCAGAATTTTGCATTGCCCATTGACTTATTAGTGAATATGTTATGTGCTGGAGGAAAAGACCAATGTATATTCACATGAAAACCAAACAATCCCCTAAAAAGCGAGCAAGCGACCCCTAAAACCTTCCAGAAATACAACTAATGTTGACATATTGACAGACCAAGATCATGTCTCATTGAGAGTTCAGCTTCCAAGCATATGTGAAGTGGTGGAATTTGTGATGTATTTCTGTGTTTGATTACTAACACTATTGTGTTTTTATATATGGAATTAAAAAAAATCTTCCAAACATTTGTTGGCTATATATGTCCAGGTCACATCAAATTTTATCACTGAGCAACAAGAAATCCAGTATCTAGATACATACATCCGTGATACAAATCCCTTCACCCATTCCACATCGGCAAAATTCACATTTCACTCAGTACATTTTTCCAGATTATCTTGCAATCATGTGAAAGACAATTCTGAAAGTCCAAGGCACTGTGTTTTACTCTTGAATGTTTTAGTTTTCCACAAAGTTCAAACCAAATTATTTTTGCTGCTTGAACTTGTCATGGACTGTTTATAGACACTGACAGAAAGACTGTGTATTCTGTTTGTGTGCAGCCCACCAGGAGTGTTTGAGTTTGATAAATTTGCCAGTGGCACCAAGAAGGTGATGGACGCTGTTGTGGAAGCCACTAAGTCGGGGGCTATATCTATCATTGGTTTGTACTTTTTGGCTCTTACGTGTAAACAAAGTGAGTCGTTGTAATAACTCTGTTTTGATTGTGCTTGTGTCATAAGTGTATTAACCTGTTTTTTACCGACAAGGGGACGCACATCCCATGGCAAGCTGACTTATTTGCCATCCCCTCAATATTCGTCCATGACGTCTGTGACACTGACTTACAGAGCAGTTATGGGGCATGCCTCTACCATCATGCACGTCATGTGTGCCATGCTCGGGTGGGGGTGCCCTCCCTCTGTTCATGGAGGAAGGTGGTCCACTAGCGGCCATGTGCTATGCAAAAAAAGTGCACACACTCCCTCAACAGCAACTACAGCACCAGTGGACGTATTTACTATTGCCATTGGGGTTGGCCAGCACTTGCAGCCTTATTCACCCATGTCGGTTATGGTGGCATTCCCTTGCGTGGCATGACATTGCCACCTCTAGGGAAGAAGTGTCACGTTAGGGGATATGTGCTCAAAAGTCACCCTCCATTTAGCTGATTAATTGGTTCCAAGAGAGGCAACTCCGCTTTTGCAACCTAGGAGGTTGGTGATGATTACTTTCCTTCCACCTACACAGCAAAGCCCCCTGCTGCCCACTTGTGGGCTTTATGCAGTAGCTGATAGAAACTACTGACAACCTCACACAGTAGCTGCACCTTTTCCTTGCTCTGCTTCTCAGACTATGTGCCACTCAACATTTTTGGCTCCTCACCCTCAGCACCTGCAGACACACAGTCCTCTGCAAGGAACCAGTCTACTTACCATTCTTTTATTGATATATACAGAAAATGAAATGAAATAATGATTTCATAAAAACAACAACATCTAATGATAATAATAAAAAAAAAGAAAAGATTAGATACAACTCACTAACCATTTAGAAACAGTTTGACATCACTCACAACTCACACAGCTCTCTCAACTCACTCCCATTGTAAAATGTTAAGACAGATTTACTAAAATTATGACTCACATAGCTCTTTCACCTCACTCACAAAAAATATCAAGATACAAACTCGCTAAAATTAATATTAATAAACAACACCTATGACTCGCACACACCTCCCATCCCACCCCAACACCCCAACCCTCTCATAAATGCATAAAGAAGATTTGGGGAGAGAATGATCTGTAGTTTAAAACACACACATAACAATAATGCCAGTTTAATACACAACACACACTGTGTTATCACATGGAAAGTGATTTGAACATTGAGGTTGTGAAGCCTGCAAGTGCACAGATGTGTGCGTATAATCAAATTGAGATTTGTGTGCAACCATCGCAAATGAATGCTGTTTCTCATTGTGTGTTGTGTGGCTGGTCAGGTGGAGGTGATACAGCAACATGTGCAGCCAAGTTTGGAACCGAAGACAAAGTCAGCCACGTCAGCACTGGAGGCGGTGCCAGTCTGGAACTCTTGGAAGGTTGGATTGAATTATCTGGGAAATTTGGGGAAAGAAAGAGGGGGGTGGGGGTGGGGGTATATCCTAAAGACATGAGCACACAGACATACACTTGTTTGCTGGTGGAAACTCACTCAGATATTCACGTTTGCAAATGTGTATTATTTGACAGGCTGGAAGTCTTTTAAATCTGTCATACCTGAAAACACTTTAAGGATTGAGTTGTTCAGAATAGTTGGTAATGTGCAGCCTGAATTTGAACGCTCTAGAAATAATGCAGTTAAGTGAAAAATTTGAGTGCTTGCTGTTTTGAATATTTGCTGAACATTAACATTCATGCTAATTGCATTCACACACCTAAAGGGAGAATTATGATTCCAAACCTGTCAGAAATTGTCTGTTTTCTTTGGTTTGAATTCTTCCTAACAACATCTGCTCATAAGGTTTGTGCTTGTCTGACCATACTGTTTTGGGGTAAAGTGCATCTAGTATCAGTATCAGTATCAGTAGCTCAAGGAGGCGTCACTGTGTTCAGACAAATCCATATACGCAACACCACATCTGCCAAGCAGATGCCTGACCATCAGCGTAACCCAATGCGCTTTGCCAGGCCTTGAGGAAAAAAAAAAGGAAAAAAAAGAGAAAAAGATAATAGTAATGATAATAATGATAATAATAATGATTATGATGATAATAATAATGATAATAATAATAATAGTAATAAATAAAAATAGAATAAAAGATGATAATGATGATAAATAAGTAAATAAACGTAAAACATGCAGACACACATTCACACGCGCGCGCACACACACACACACACACAGATGCATAACAGACATGCAAAAAACATGCAGTTTCACAGATATGAAAGCACAAAGAAATACACATAAATGTACATGAGCCCCGACACACACACACACACACACACACACACACACACACACACACACCATCTCCCAAATTACACTACACCTCCCCCACATCCTCAAGGGAAGCAATCTGTCATCCTTAGTTGTGAAAATTAAACTGGATTAAATAGCTAGAGTTACTTATTCATCAGAAGTGACTATTGAATGAGACAATAATTTATTGTTTCTCTTGACTTTGGTCTCAGATACTTGAGTTTTGAGTGTGTCAGGCAAACCATTTGACAAAATTGTGCCACACCTAGCCCTCAGTTCATCAGCATCAGTGACTTGTAAAGCTTCTTAAACATCTTGGATGGCAAAGTCTCAATTTTTGTTGTTATAACACACTGTTGTTTCAAGCCACTAGGGTAAGGTTGTGGTTCGTCTTTTGCTATTTTGAAAGCATCGTTAGGGGGGGTATTGACTACAAGATCTAGAAATTATCACATAGAGCATGATTGGCTGTTGCTTCTTGTGGATAATTATGGTAGACATGTTAAGCTTTCTGACTGGTGGCTACTGGAACACATCAGCTTTAAAACAGAACTTCGAAAAATCCTGAAATGAAGCTGACGTATATATATGTCATGGGGCAAATAGGGATGCATTTTTTCATGATGTATATATATGTCATGGGGCACTGTAGAGGTTAATAGTATTTCGTTAATGAAAGAAAAAGTTATGATGGTATTGTTGGGATTAGAAAGATGTTTCTTGAAAAAGGACTGTGTTTCCTGACAGCCAAAACCAGCACCCTTTCACTCTGCAGTCCTTGGTTAATTCATACCTTCACTGAATGTGCTAGGAACTAAAGTGAACCACTTGCATTCAGTCACATACTGAAATTAGTGCACGTAGAACGGCCACCAATACAGTAATTGCTGTCACTTAGTAAAGGTTTTGTTGGAAGACTCTGCAGCCCCTCAATGTTGTGGAGGGTCATATATTTGTTGTTTCAGTCTGCCAGCCACTGGAGTGCACATGTGCATTTCATAATGGACGAAGGTCAGATCTGGCACACTGACAAGTCCCAGTATCTTCTGGAGTTGGTGCAGTTATAACAGTCCTTTTATATGGTGCCAATGGTAGTTGGTCTGAAGGCCTCTAAAGCAGGTGTTTATTGAAAAAACACACATAACACACACACATACACATGCACTCACACATGCACACTCACACACACACACACACACATACACACACACTTGCACACACTCCCACACACTCACACACACTCCCACGCACACATATACAAATAAATGTATGCACACATTCACAGAGAGAGAGGGAGAGCATGTACTGGTGCCAAATATGCATGCAGCTCTTCATATATGCATTAAAACTGCACTTGTAAATTGACAGTGTTAGCTTTGCTCATTTTCTAAAACTCTTGTGTCATTTTGAATTGCAGGTAAAACACTTCCAGGTGTGGCAGCGCTGTCTGATGCCTGAAGTCCCATGGCGAGGAATGATACCATTAACTTAGAACCACAGTCTTCTGAAATGCAAGAACATACATTTGGCATCAATCACTGCCCTTTCTCAGTGTCAAGAGATTATTCTTCTGATTCTGTGATTCCCAGTTTTGGTAATTACGACCGGATTTATTTAAAAATAGTTTTATCCTGTGAACATTAGCATCTGTACTTTAGTCTTAGGTTTGTGAAATACAATGACGATGGGTGTTTTGTGTGGTGTAGTGGTTTTGTAACTTATTATTGCTTTTTTTTTACCCCTTGTGTTGCTTTTCAGTGATACTGCCCCTGTCTTTAGAGATGGAGTTGATGTCTGTTGAGATTTCTCTCTGCCTCCTTTTTGCTTGGATCTCCTGTCTTCATAGCTGGGTAAACCTTTTCTGTGTACAAACATGCCTATGTGCACTGATATAAACTGTTGCATGCATGACTAAAACACTACACACATGCATCCATATACCCTCTTTCTTTCTGCCTAGTCCTTCCCAGCCCTTCTCTCTCTCTCTCTCCCTCCTCTCTCTGTGTGAAGCATTTAGGTGTGCTGCAGAATGGAACACTTTCACAGTTATAAGCAGTGTGTTGATGTAGCTACTATTGTGGTTTCATCATCATCACTGAATTAAACTAGATATTCTGTTGTTGCACCTTTTAAAGATTTATCTTTCAGAGTATCTCTGGATGTTGTATGAGGTGGTTGTCACCAGATATGTAACATAAATTTACTATATTTGTTAAGTTTTTCAATTTATTTTTCATTTAGAAGAAAGTTTACTGCTTTTTCTTTTTCTTTCTGTGATTGTATTTCAGCCCAAGTGGGTTTCATTTATGAATTAAAGTTTTTCAGCTGTGGTCTTCCAGAAATTAAAGAGACTAAAGAAAACAAAAAGGAGACCAGATGATCTGAGAGTTTCTGTGCAGTCTGTGTATGCTATGTACTTTATTCCATAAGTTTATATATTTATTCATTCATCTACTTTGAAGCTGTGAATGTACTACAGAGCTCTGAATGTCCAGCATAGTGTAATGTGCTCCCATCTTCCAACTCCTCCCACCTCCCCCCCTCCCCCTATCCACATTCCTCCATGCTGCCCCCCTTGGTTTCTTCTATAATTTCAGAAGAACAAATGTCTATTGTGTTTGTTTTCTAATGCACCTGATGGATCTTTTAATAGCCAGGAACATTTTAGCTGCTGCCAAGAATAATTAGAATACAACAGAAGTTTTTTTTATTGGGTGTAAGTATTACACTTTTTTTCTTTCTATATTTTATTAATTTTTTTTTAATAGGATCTTTCTTCCTTTTTTTTGCGGATGAAATAAATACATTTTTTAGATCTGAGATATTTTGAATGTCATTTTTAGTGTGTCTGGAACATGTGTGCTTGTGATGTGTTTAAAAAAAAATTCCTTTGTTGCAGTGGACATGTTTTTTTCTGAAGTTTCCTGCCCATAAACACCTTTTTTTTTTATTTAGAATATTTGTTTAAATGATGAAAGAAGCATCAGTGTGCAAATGTGTTCCCACTTATGTTTGCACAGGAGAATGAAGGACTGACAAGTTCTGTACCTCACAGATGTGGGGTGGTCTAGGCAGTTAACATTGTATGTATGTGATTGTGTGCATGTATGTAAGGGATATCCAGTGCTTTTTTGACTCACTTGTGTAAACAAAGTGAGTCTATGTTTTAACCCAGTGTTTGGTTGTCTGTGTGTGTGTGTGTGTGTGTCCGTGGTAAACTTTAACATTGCCATTTTCCCTGCAAATACTTTGTCAGTTGAGACCAAATTTGGCATAAAAATAGGAAAATTTCAGTTCTTTCCAGTCATCTTGTTTAAAACAATATTGCACCTCTGGGATGGGCACAAAAAAATTAAAAATAAGCCAAACTATATGCAAACTGAATTTACTGTTATATTTATATATTTTTTTAAATTCTCTAAACTTGGCACTTTGATCTGATATTCTGACACAACAACAAGAGCAGTCATTGTTATCATTTTTTGTTCAAACAGGAACTTCTTTTGCTGAGCATGGAAGTTATATTTATTTTGCATGTCTTTGGTGCAGATAGTAAAAAAAGGGAAATTAATTTGTAATTAAGGCTAGGGGGCTTAATTTGCTTTAAACTGATCTTTCTCATCTTAAACATTACATTTTGAAATTATACTCAATACATAAAAAGCTTGTGTGTTTTACTCTCAGTGTACAGGGATTTCACTGTGTTCATTCGCCCAAGTGGTCTTTTTCGGAAAATACTAAAATCAATACAACGAGTGGACTTTATAGATCTATTGGCTGAGCCCTGAAGGTCATGTGCAAAAATCAATTGCGTACACATATTTATACATATTCAAAGTGCGTGCTCATATTCTTCGAGAACACGAACGACGCCATTTTGTTTCAAGTTGTTGACCTGCCAGTTCAATCCTATATTCAATGGACAATACACAATAACATGTGATGGAAAGTTGGAGAAGGAGACCGTTAAATATTTATTCAGAGAAAGATTTGTGAATGCCTCATCACTTACTGGATTAAGCCGTAAAAACATCCATAGAATCAGTCGGAATTCACAGTTAAAAATAATAAACCATGCGAGTTAATACCCTTGAATTGATGAAACGCAAAAATTTCCAGTCTTGACTTTTCTCAAAATGAAGTCCTTTTCACTTCACATGAGTAGAAGTACTTGTACTTGGCTCTACATGTTATTAGTTTAACAGAATACTCAATTTTCAGATCAACTTTTAAACTATAAAACTAGAATGAACATAAAGGAGAAATTGAATCGACCGTGTCAACCTGGTGTAACTAAACTTGTACATCTATCTAGATCTAGAGAAAACAGCTAAATGTTGCAGTGTGATTGCGGCGATAGCCACGTCTCTGTACCACGGACTTAAAAAGAATTTTTAATTGCCCTTAAAGATTTTCTGAATGCCCAAGATACACCAGAATTATATGATTTAAACAGCGTTCTCACTGCAAATACCGCAATCGATTTATTGCCCTCTGAAAAAGAATGTTTAAACGTTATATTTTTGAACGTCAGTTAAGGAGCCACGATAGTGCAATGGATAAGACCGTTTCTTCTCATCCGAACACACGGGGTTCGAATCTGCCGTTAGGACATTTTCTTTCTTTTTTCTTTTTCTTTTAACCCGAAGCTTTATAATAACAAATACAGAACACATTTTAACGATTAGATTAAAAAAAAAAAAGTGTATCACAAGTGAGTCTTGAAGGCCTTGCTTCTCTTGTTTTTTTTGTTTTTTTTAATATGATGAGTCATTTGTATAAATGTCTTGGTGTATATAATTTTTTTCTTGTATGTCATTATCTGACCAGTGAGTTGGGTTTATGTAAAGGCTAGGCATCTGCTCCCTTTTATTCCGAAGCAGACAAAATGTTGCATGGATCAGTCCACATGCTTTCACACTTTGAAACTAAAACTATTGTGTGACCTTAATTGATATTATTGTATGTGTATCGTTTCATGGGAGGCATGTAGAGGCCACTGTATGGGGAGTTTGTGCCATATGGGTATTGTATATTATTATTAGAGACAAAACAGAGAAAGAGAGGGATGGAAAAAGAGGGTGAACAGGAAAGGGAAATAATTGAGGAGCATAATTTTGCACTGGTGTTTTAGGAAAGACCAGTGGTGCAGTACAGGTGCAGCATACATATGAGCAGTTGTTCTGTGAAACACATGCACAACACATGTTGGCAGCGCAAACAGATAATGTGCATGTGTGCACTCATACATAATAATGATAAGAATGGACAATTACATAACATATTTTTCTGCAAATACTGCTCAGTTTGGTTTACATTTCATTTCCCTCCTTCCTCCTTCGTTTCCCCTCCATAATCCCCGCCCCCCACATCCCCCACACCCTCCCAACACACAGAAACATTTGCCAAAATACACTAGCGCAATTGAACATTAGAATTAATAGAAAGCATTCACCCACCCATGATGCCTTCCAGAAAACACATTCCTGCAACACTCACTCAATCACGCACACACACACCCGCAAGCACCCCACCACATATACTGATTGTAAACAGTTTCCCCATAATAAAGCATGCATGTAGAACCAGATCAACCAAAACCAGCACTGGAAATAATTACTGTTGGAAAAAAAAGATGTGTTTTCAGAGCAAGCTTAAAAGAATTCAGTGAGGCAGAATGTCACAAATTTTCTGGCCCTTTGTTCCACAATGAGGGGGCCTGGAAAAAAAAAATCCCTGGCCCTGTTGCTGCTTCTTTACAACAGGAACTTTTGAAGCAGAACAAGGTGACAAGTTGGAATGTACACTTTAAGGAGGTCAGAGAGGTATTGAGGGCCAGAGCTTGAGTGGGCAGAAAACGTCAGAGCAGAAAGCTTGTATTCAATTCTTTTTGAAACACATAGCCAATGAAGAGAGTGGAACATGTTCAAATTTGGAGGATCTGAAAATATACTGAGCAGCATTTTTCTGAACTCTTTTTCTTGAGTTTGTCAAGTGAAGTTCTCGGAATGTTGGCAAGAACAGAGTTGCAGCAGAAAGTCCAAAAGCACTGGCTAATGATTTGGTTGCTTCCATAGGTGATTGTGAATGGAACTAATTCTTTGCAGTGCAAGATAAGCTGATTTGCAAATGTTAGAAATGTGTTGCTGAAAGGACAGGCTGTGGTCAAGTGTAACACCAAAATCTGCTGATTGGGAGACGAATCTACAGGAGTGTTTTTGTCAGAAAAGAATGAGGGAGAGACGGGTGGTTTAGAAAATACATTTCATGGGGCAGGCAAGCAGCAGTTCAGTCTTTTCATCATTTAGCGGTAGTTTTTTGAAGCTCACCCAAGACGAAGTCTGCTATACACTATGTATGTATGTCATCAGTTGAAACTATGTGAACACTTCTCATCATTGATATTAAATGGTCTTAACTGCGGGTGACAAACATGGTGAATGTTCATATATTGCACATTATGGTGCGAGTGTAATTGACTACTTATTGATGCCCAGATATATTTTTGAATGTGCTTTAAACTTACAAATCATCCCTAAAGTTGAATCAAAACATTTGCCGTTAGAACTTAAATTCAATGCCAAAAGACAATCAGCAAAAGTCCATTACAAGGCCAAAATATTTATAATCGAACGATACGTGTGGAATCCAGATAAAGCAAACGATTTCGTTCAGGCACTTGGATCAAATGACTTTCTACTCGTCCTTGACCGAGCCATGAGCTTTTTGGACAGCAATATTGTTAAAGAAAGATTTCAGTTATATTCCTCGTTTAGACAACTGCAAGACGTTCCAAAATATCAAAACACAGTCAGAAATCCTTTTTTTAAAGGAAACAGTTAACAAGAATAAGACTTGGTGTGTCCCAGCTGAAACCACATCATTTAAGATACTCAAAGAATAGAGAAAATGTTAATTGTCCATTTTTTTCTGGAACAGAAGAATCTGAATTACATTTTATCTTGGTGTGTGCCCAGTATAAACCCATACGTGAATTGTACATTCAAGAAAAATACGATGCCCGTCCAAACGCGTTCAAATTAACTTTGCTTCTTTCCGATTCAAGATTAAGTTTACCACTCGCTTTATTTCTGTCTAAATCGCTTGCTCTCGGAAAGCAATTGACGCAAAGTGTTTTCAACACTTATGAATATTTCTGAAATTTTTGGATGTCCACATGCACTTGTGTGTGTGTGTGTGTGTGTGTGTGTGTGTGTGTGTGTTTGGCGTGACAGTTGTTTAAAAGTATATTGTTGCCATTGCCAATTTGAAATCATGTATAAGACAAATGACATGATTTAGATATCCATGCGGTGTGTGTGTGTGCGTAGGCGCGGGCGCACGCGTTCCAACGTATGTTGCTGATTCTAATGTGATTGAAATGATCTGTACGTTCCATGAATTGCTTAACCCCTCTTTTGAATTCAAGCATACATTCATGTTTCACGGCGATGACTTGTGTTTCATACTCTCTGTATATTGTCCCTGTCCTTCCTACCTTCCAGTCTTCCGACCCCAACCCTCTTGGCACGGGCAAAATGTGCGATCTCTTTCCTCTTTCTACTGACACTTAAGGTAGAGCACTTTTGCGGTCGGAATTGCATAGCTCACTGTTTCTCCCAGATGGAAAGGGAAACTAAGTCTTTTTGGAGTGTGTGCTGGTCAGCTTCCTTCTTGAGCCTGCCCTTATATTCAATGATTTGTATATTTCTTAGAAGGAACAACGGTTATTTTTAATTAAATGAAAACATTTGCTCGCAATTTGTGTATATTTAAACCAAGAAAAACATAGCATCCATCAAACTGACAAGAAAAATCTCATTTATGCCACGCCACTTTATCCATTTTAGCGCTCATGCAGAAGTACGTACGTGCGCGCGCACGCACGTGTGTATGTGTGTGTGTTTGTGTGTGTGTGGGTACATGCCTCCGTGTGTGCTTTGTGAATGCTTGCTTCCTATCACCTGTGTGTTACCTGCGAATTTGGCCGCTCATATTTGTTTGCTTTTGAATAAATGGATTTTTTTTCAACAACTCTATTCTGTGGGAACCACTTTGATAAAATACGCAGAATTATGGGAAGACGGAACTGCTTCCCAAGCGATCAGGGTTGAAAGTCACTCCTGAAAATGGAATATGGCTGCACAAATGGTGGGGTTAAAGACAGTTACTGATGTAAAAAAAAAAAAATCCTTTTGTGAAAATGAGTGAACGTGTGATTTGCTATTCACGAATGCATAAGAAGAAACAGTAGATGGATGAAGATTAACATGAACAAGAACCACCTTCTACCTATCTCTGACCCCTTGGCTGCTCCTCCCCCCTTCCCTCTACCCCCCACCCCTTGTTCCAAGGGCTTTAATTGACAGGGAAGGCAAGGGTCACAAAAGTGGATTGTCTGCACTGCATGGAAGCAACGTTTTTGAGAGCGTTGCTCAAATTTCTTGACCTTAGACATTGGAGGTATCTATATCTGAAAGGGCTTGTTGACACTGTGCACAGTGTGGTCGATTTCCTCCATTACTTCCATGCTTGCGGCGAGTTCCTGTCAAAGTGCTGGTGCTGGGAGATTCATAGAGACTATCGGGAGTGACGTGGTGACGGTCTCCATTCCGGGGGGATTCTCATTCAGTGTGGTTCCATGATTTTGTATTGAATTACTTTTTGTTCTGACAGATTTCTATGTGTGAATTTCGAGCTCCTCTTCCTGCACTGGGTGGAGTGGTGGGTGGGGAGGGGG
>NC_134899.1:20401526-20416526 GCF_041734735.1 Babylonia areolata
CACGCACACACACACACACACACACATGCGCGCAAGCGCCTGTGCGAGTTCACTCACAGATGCACGTTCGTCCTCTCTCTCTCTCTCTCTAAATCTCTCTCCATGTTTCTCCCTTTCATCTGTTCCACCCTTCCCTTTTTCCCTGTCTGTCTTCCTTTTTTCTGTTCAATTACATTTAGCTGCATGATATCATGCCCATGTTTACAGTAGCTTTCATGCGCTTATTGTTGTTATTGTTTTTCCACTTTAATGAGTAGAAATCATTTGCTGGTTTCATGCTGCGATAAATGTAACGCTTCTTCTTATTCTGCTTAGTCTTTTCTTTCCCATTCTGCTCGTGATTTTTCATTTCATTCCGATTCTTTTCACCGTCATGTTAGATACTCATTAGTTCATTACAAATTCACGAGAAATATTTTAAGATGTCCACACACACACACACACACACGCATACACACACACACGCGCGCACGCGCGCGTGCGTACACACTCTTGCATTCGTGGGTTTACACAGACACAGACACACAAAGACACACACACACACACACACAGACATATACGCACACATACACGCACGCGCGCGCACGCGCACTCACACACAAACTTACACATACGGACACACACACACTCACACACACGCACGCACAGACGCGTGCACGCGCTACACACACACACACACACACGCACGCACATACATGTACATATATGCACACACACACACACACACATACACACACACACCCACACACACACACACACACACACACACACACACACACACACACACACACACACACACTTATTTGTTTATATTCATTTGACGTTTCTCTTCATAGAATTACTATTATAGATTCGTTCTCAGTTTTTTATCTGCCAAGACGGATGTTTATAGCATCCATCAATTTGGGAAAAATTTTTCTCCATTCCCTGTCACAGTTTTTATCCACGTTTGTCAGAATGAAAAAGTGCCTGCATTCACCCGCGCGTGTTTGTATGCATGTGTGTCTGTGTACTTGGGTTCATGTGTGTGTGTGTGTGTGTGTGTGTGTGTGTGTGTGTGTGTGTGTGTGTGTGTGTGTGTGTGTGTGTGTGTGTGCTGTGTGTGTGTGCGCGAGTATGTGTGTGTATCCATCTTGATGTTAGATTCCACTCGCTCTCCCAAGTAAATCCTTACATCCTTACCCCCCCCTCACCCCACCCCCCAAAAAAAAAAAAAAGAAAAAAAAGACACACACAAAAAAGCAAAGAAAGAAAAATAACCACAACACACACACACACACACACACACACACACACACACACACACACACACACACACACACACACACACACACACACGTATACACACACGAAAGCAAATGGCCTTCACGCAACCGGAAATACATTTAAACCAAAGGAATATTTTTTTCCCATTGCCATGTTACATCTTTTTTTTTTTCTTATTTAGCATAATTATCTAATTGTATATCATCTCTAAAATATTTGTTTACACCAACTTTCACGAGGGGCCATGGCCTGTATTGAATAAAACATCCGTATCCGTAAAGAGAGAGAGAGAGGGAGAGGGAGAGAGAGAGAGGGAGAGAGAGAGAGAGAGGGAGAGAGAGGAGAGAGAGAGAGAGAGGGAGAGAGAGAGAGAGAGAGAGAGAGAGAGGGAGAGAGAGAGAGAGAGAGAGAGGATATAATCAATAAAAACATCAATCTGGTCGTAACGGAATGAACAAAGGGAAAAAAAACCCACCCAACCAAACAAATATAAATCTGATACAAAGCACGGCTCATGTGTCATACGTGCCATTCCCTGTCTCTGTGTGTGTCTCTCTGTCTCTCTCTCTCTCTGTGTCTCTGTGTCTGTGTCTGTGTCTCCCCCCCCCTCCCTATCTCTTTCTTTCCTTCTCCATGCTCACTTTCATTTCTCTTTTCTACAGACTCTTATTTTTATTTTTTTTATCGTTTTTTGATTGCAGCGGAAATGATCTCACGATACCAGGGACAAGGTACATGTCCATTTAACTTTAATTTTTTTTTTTTTTATCAAAGATATTTCTCCCAGCATGCTGCTTGTCACTCCATTCTTTTTCTTGTGGTCTGTATTTTGCTTTATAAATGTATTTCGTTTTCCCGAAGTTTATTCTATCTCAAACTGTATTATCTTAAATCATATTCTGCTGTTTTATTCATCTTATCTTATTTCGTTTTAATCTTATAATACGGGCAATTTTCCAAATCAATATAATATGCATTACAGGTGCATTGGACTAGGAATGTTCTAGAGGGACACAGAGAGAGAGAGAGAGATGTTTTGCTTTATTTTCCAGTAGTGGAGTTGTTAGTCCACGGGTAAACTGACACATGCAGCTGCCTCCAGAAAGCAGAACATCAAAACATGATGTCTTTTCCCTGAGGAATTAACAGAATTCCTAGAAAGGAAGAACGAAAAAAAAAAAAAAAAAAAAAAAAAGAAAAAAAAAAAAAGGAAAACATAATCATACACGCAAGAAATGAAACTCCTACCAAACCTATAGCTTGCAATCCATCTACGAAAAAGCTACATCGGTGATCATACACACACACACACACACACACACACACACACACACACACACAGATATATATATATATATAGAGAGAGAGAGAGAGAGAGAGACAGACAGACAGACAGACAGACAGACAGAGACTGAGAGGGTGACAGATCGAAAAGAAGAAAATCAGAGAGAGGAAGAAAGAAAAGAAACAATATATTAAAGAAAATTACTAATCACATATCAATGGAATACACAAAGGAAAAACCAGAGAAACAAACAGATAAAAAAAAAACTGGATGTAAAGCACGCCTCAAGTAACACAACGTCAAAAAGAGAGAGAGATAGATGGATAGAGTGAGAGAGAGAGGTGGGGAGAGAGAAAGAGAGAGAGAGACAGACAGACAAACAGACAGACAGAGAGAAAGAGGGGGGGGGGGACTGAGCCTAAGACAGAGAGACAGGGACAGACAGACAGATAACCAGACAGACAGACAGAGACAGTGATTATCATTTTTTTTAAAGGGATAATTGATTAAGCATGTCTATTTTGTCATTTTTTTTTACATCGATGACAAGGACAGACAGATCAAGATTGATAGCTAGATATATAGATAGGGAGGGGGGAGGAGAGACATACAGACAGACAGACAGAGAGAGAGAGAGAGAGCCCACTTCTCCAACAGCAAAATCTTAAAAGCTAATTCAATTTTCCACTGTAGGCTCTGAGCATTGTGCCACCGAAGCGTATGATGCAGGACAATTTGATTTTCCCTGAACCGTGAACCATCATTTCTGGGTAACGACTGAAAAAAAGAAACCCAACCCCCGTCACTCATGTCAGTGTCATTTGAACGGAAGGAGGGAGAAGAAGGAGAGAGAGAGAGGTCGGGGGGTGGGGGGGGAGGAGGGAGGAGTGGCCTGTGATGAGTGCCTGGAAAGGAGGATGGGATCCGGAGGGGTGGAGGTCGGGGGGGGGGGGGGGGGGGCGTGCGGGGGGAAAGGATAGAGGAGTGGCCTGTGATGAGTGCCTGGAAAGGAGGATGGGATCCGGAGGGGTGTAGGTCGGGGGGCGGGGGTGGGGGGGGAAGGATGGAGGAGTGGCCTGTGATGAGTGCCTGGAAAGGAGGATGGGATCCGGAGGGGTGGAGGTCGGGGGTCGGGGGTGGGGGGGGGGGAGGATGGAGGAGTGGCCTGTGATGAGTGCCTGGAAAGGAGGATGGGATCCGGAGGGGTGGAGGTCGGGGGGCGGGGCGTGGGGGGGGGGGGGGAGGAAGGAGGGAGGAGTGGCCTGTGATGAGTGCCTGGAAAGGAGGATGGGATCCGGAGGGGTGGAGGTCGGGGGGCGGGGCGTGGGGGGGGGGGGGGAGGAAGGAGGGAGGAGTGGCCTGTGATGAGTGCCTGGAAAGGAGGATGGGATCCGGAGGGGTGGAGGTCGGGGGGCGGGGGTGGGGGGTGAGGAAGGAGGGAGGAGTGGCCTGTGATGAGTGCCTGGAAAGGAGGATGGGATCCGGAGGGGTGGAGAGAAGCAGAGTGGAGGGTGGGGGAGGAGAGGGGTGGGGCGTGGGGGTGCGGAGTAGAAGGGAGAGGAGGGGAGTTGGATAGATAGTAGGGGGTAGTTGGCTGAGGGAGATCCAGCGTGGATAGTGGGAGGGATTAGGAGGTGAGATTGGTTAAGAACGAAAAAAGGTGTACCATGTGTGCGTGTGCGTGCGTGCGTGCTTACAGTGTGTGTGTGTGTGTGTGTGTGTGTGTGTGTGTGTGTGTGTGTGTGTGTGTGTGTGTGTGTGTGTGTTTGAAGAGCGAGTAAGCGAACGAGCGAGCGAGAGGGAGAGACAAACAGAAAGACAGACAGACATAAACGAACACACAGACAGACAAAAGGAAACAACAGAGATCAAACAAACAAACAAGCGCACAAATAAACAGCAATCAGCCATCCAGAAAGCAAAGAGACACACTCCCCATTCTTTAAAAAAAAAAAAAAATCGACATGATATTCACTTGATAAGCAACCGTTCGACCGCGAGTCTGATTTTTTTTACCAAGATGACATCTCAAAGAAATACATAATTGCCTCTGACAACGAAAAGAAACGAGCAAAGAAGATCAGGTGATGGGATGCACGTTGTTAGAAGTTCGCTACAGGCCACGCCAAATTACGTGCTGGGAAACATGATTAAAGACACGAATTTATATGGCTATGATAGAGCGCGCACGCCACACTGATTTTTTCGCCCAGTTAAAAGGACGCGAGTGACAAGAGCAGAGTAGTTTGCTTTTTGGAAGATATAAGACATGTTACATTATTGAGGTTGTTTTGATTTTCATCCCATGAGCAGACAAACAAATTGTAACTTTTGGATGAAGTTTTTTTGATTTTGAATATCAATTTCATTTCTGAGGGGAATAGAATAAGCAGACAGTTTCTTTCTTTTTGTTCCACCCAGCCCTCGAAAGGGAAAAATGTCAAAAAGAAAAGGCATGAAGAAAAACCACAAGAAATACAAATTATTACCACACAAAATCATGAAAAAAGACAGAGAAGGGAAAAAACCGTATCAAAGCATCAGATTCAGAACAAACATGGAACAGAGGGTACCTGTGGTGGGGGATCGTGATGAGGGCAAGAACCAATGACCCAGCTTCTTCTTCTTCTCCAGCGTTCCCAGGACATGTTCAGACGGTCAGTCCAAAGTGGGTTACGAAGTCCGCAGTCCACTGGAGCTCTGTTGCCGTTCCACACAACTTGTCCTGGAGCATTGCGGGACTGGGCCACATCCGGCGCCTCAGCTCTTTGTGTAGCTGGCAGTCTTGCAGGACATGGGCTGGTGTTTGAGGAGCGGTGTCACACGGACATTGACCCGTGTGGAAAACTTTCAGTTTGTAGAGATGGGAGAGGAGCTGGCAGTGGCATGTGCGCAGTCTGAGGTTGGATGACCCAGCGTCTGTGAATATGTTTGTGTGTGTGTGTGTGTGTGTGTGTGTGTGTGTGTGTGTGTGTGTATGAGCGCGGATGCGGGGGAGGGAGTGGGGCTGGGGGTGGGGGCAAGAGGGGAAAGCAATCAGTCTTCCATCACACAACAAAACAGCGACCAGCCATGTATGACCACCAGAACAGCAGAGGGCGTAACTGCTGTCCCGACTGGGCTAGAATTTTATTATAGCGGAGAGTGTCTTGCCCAAGTTACATCCGCACTCTCTCGGCCAAGAAGGTTTTAAACCAACCAACCAGTCAACAGCCAGACAGCCAATCAACCAAGCAATCAACCAACCGATCAACCAACTCAACCAGCCAATCGAATCAAATCAAACCAATTCCATGTGAAATCGGCGTGAATTCAAGCCATCGTTGATTAAAAAGGTTCAAGTCGTTTGATGTATGTTCGCTTTCCCTTGCAGAGCCCCATAACAAAAAACCGATTTTTCACAAAGAGATAACTGCGTGTCTAGGCGGATTGTGAGGCAATACTTGTCCTACGTCAGGGCCCGCTAACTGGCTGTGTTGATTGAAATGCAGGTTGGAGGCCCCGCTAAAGATCGTCAGTGTGCTGGAAAAATAATGTCTGTAGAATAAAAACATAGATTGTTGTTTAATGTAAAAAAAGAAACAAAAAGGATTAAAATTTAGCACAAGTAGTATGGTTGGGTTCAGATGAGGGGAGGGGGAGAGGGATTGGGGGAGCAGGGGACAGTGGAGCATGGAGATAGAAGTATGTGTGGAATAAAATTGACAAGGGCATTAAACAATAAAGGCAAAGAGTCAGAGCAAATGGCTAAAAGCAAACAAAACAAAGAGTGATGGTGGAAAATGGCAAAGAGTTAATGGGTCTGTTTGGGGCAAGAAAGAGATGACTCGCTTTCAATAAGAAGATACCAAAAAGGGGGTGTGGAATTTAGGCAGGGGGTAGGGTGGTGGGGTGGGGCTTGCAGTGGGGAGGGGTGGAGACAAACCATTGACACGTTTCAGCCAGAAAGAAGACATGGGAGTGAAGTGGGAATGGACGGAAGTGGAGGGGAGAGAACCACTATCAAACATGAGGTAGAGGGTGAGTGATAGATTTCCCCCTCATAAAACAAACAAGTGAGGTATTATATTGATGTCAGCTTTCCAGCCAACCATCTAATGAATCAGTCAATACAAGATAAAAGTAAAAGAAGACTTTTTTAGGGCAATGAGCCAGAAGGGCAAGGAACTCAGGCAAAATGACAAAGAGCCCACGGGAAAAAAATATCTCGGGGATAAAAGGGAAACAAGATAGAAAAAATGGAGATTGGAATTAGCATGGTTGATGAGTTGAGACGAACAACTGACAGCTTCTGTCAAAAAACAAACAAAACTCTTCCGTCAAAAAACCCAAACCAAGATAGAAGGACAAGAAAAAAAACAAAAACAAACAACAACAACACCTAAACGCAGAGAAAGAAAGAAGCAAAGAAACAAACGAAAATGGGAGTGATGGTGTAGGGAGGGAGGAGGGGAAGAGAAGAGGTGGGAAAGAAATGATGACATATAGAAAGGGTGATGGTAGCGGGTGAGCAGTGATAAATGTTCTCTCGCACAAGTGAGAAAATGTCTTGATGTCAACATTCATAACATCCAACAACCAACCAAACAATCAATCAATCAACCATTCAGTCAGTCAATCAACATCCAATCACCACCCCACCAAGCTATCTACCAATGAACAACCAACGAAGGGACGAACCAACCAACCAATCAATCAATCAATCAGTCAATCAGCTATCCAGCCAAGCAAGCAAGCAAGCTATCAATGAATTAATCACAAAAATGAAATTCCCTCCCTCACTCAAAATCAAATATATTCCAATGAATCCAAGCAATCAATAACGGGGACAAAATATCACGATCGCTTCCCTTTGTACAGCCCCGTAAAATCCGATTTTCACAAAGAGACTGCTGCGTGTCAAGGTGGATTCTGAGGCTATACTTGTCTTTCGCAAGGGGGGTAACAAGCTGCGTTGATTGAAATGCAGATCAAGGGACCTGACACTAAGGGATTATCGCAATGCTGGAAGAAATAGTGTGCTTGCAATCAGAAAATGTTATTTTCTTTTTTTGGTGAAAAGCGAAATATCAGTATTTTGTCCGCTGTTGAAAATGAGGTGGGGTTGATGTGGAAACGGAACAGGGACCATCTCGTGTGTGTGTGTGTGTGTGTGTGTGTGTGTGTGTGTTCATGCACTTATAGTGGTTGTCCTTTGGATCCGAAGAAGACTTTACAATTGACCAACTGTGCGGGAAGTTTTCTTTAAAGTGCGAAAATCGTTGCACCTGGCCGAGTGAAAAAAAAAAAAAGAAAAAAGAAAAAAAAGTGGTCGTATGAGTACCACAATGTACGTGATCAAGAACAGTTACTTACGAATGTGCACTCTTTCACATAGATTTATAGTCCAACCCTGATGGCTTTTCGAGTCGTTAATAATTCAGATCAGTAGGTACTGGAATAGTTTGGTTATTTATATAGATACTGGAATAGTTTGGTTATTTGTATGGGTACTGGAATAGTTTGGTTATGTATATCATATCGTGAGCAGTAACTTCACACGCAAGAGAATCATTGCTACTTTCCATCGGAAAGAGTTCAGCGAATCCCAGTTGTTGATTCTGCAGAGACTGATTTGTGTGTTGTCCTGTCCTTTGGCTTGTCGACTTGAAAGTCTTGAAACATCTCGGCTATTGTCGAAGACACAAGAGACGCTTATATGCCACTTCTTTTCCTCCGCTTGTCCTTCCGTTAACACCACGTATCTTCTTTGTTATTTGAAACTGTTTAAAAAAAATATTTTCATAATGATGCTTACCTTACCTTCATTAGCATGCTGTTCAATTGATATTCAGTAATTTCGTACACACACACACACACACACACACACACACACACACATATTATGAGCGTGTGTGTGTGTGGAGAAAGAGAGAGAGAGGGGGGGGCAGGCGGAAATCTCTGAATTTCAGCCACCCTCCAGCCAACGTGTGAGAATCAAGTCGCAGCCAAGCGAGTATTGTCACCACGATTGCTCTCCTTTCCCTTCCCCTGACCCACGCACACCACACACCACGTGCACGTGCGAGCACGCGGGCAAGATGGCGATGCTTGGAGAAGCGATCCCAGCACACCTCAACGTTGACAGTGCAAGTCGCGCGCATTCGATTGCACGTGGAGCGTCGTGGTAGTCGCGGACAGGACGGGACTGCCTACCAGCAGCTGTCGTCTGCATGCAGTCCAAGACGTCGACCGAACAGTGGGGGTAGAAATGGCTTATCTTGGCACGCAGGACAGGGTTAAAGTGTGTGGCTGACTTTTCTTCTCTCTGTGAACCTTCTGCGTCTGAAAAGTCTTTCGTGAGTTTATCTTGTTGAGCGGAAGTGTAGGGTTAATTGACAGAGCGCAAGGGGGGGGGGGGGGGGGGAAGGTGTGGGCTTCCGTACTACTGAGAGATTAGAATCAAAGGAAAATAATGGATTGTGTCAGGAATTTACTTTAAATTTTGAAATACAATTATTTGTGTGTGTGTGTGTGTGTGTGTGTGTGTGTGTGTTGCTGCAATACTGATTGGGAAAAGATAAAAATGTTAAAATATGAAAACATAGCATGCTCGTGGATTATTGAGGACGTAACTGAAGGGGTGGAGGGTGGGTGGGTGGGTGGGTGGGCTGTTGGGTGGGCAGGGTGCGTGTGGGTGGGCGTGGTAGCCCCGATAAACAACTTCAAACTGTGAATCACGTTATGCCTCTTTTGGTGAGTTATCCAGTCGATAATAACTGACTTTTTACGTAAACATTTGTGAATTTCCCAGTTTTTTTCTCTACAAATCTCCAAACTGTGAAACAATTCATATTTCTTTTGAGGCGTTAACAAGAACAACAGCAGCAACAACAACAACCAAACAACAACAACAACAACAAGAAAACAACTGAGTTTTACAAAAAAAAACGTTTGTGAGTTTGTCGGTGTGACTGGGTTCATTGGAGAAGTCAGTGAGTCTCTTCGTGTGTGATTGCACGTTGCATTTCGAAAAGGGTATGCTGAAAAGAGAGAGAGAAGAAAAAACAACAACAACACCCTACACAGGGATGGAGTAATTTTTTATTTGCGGATTTTCACTAGCAAAACATTTCGTTTCGATGTTTATCCTTTTTTTTAAGACCTTTTTTGGTTTCTCCACATTGAGACAATTTTGTTTTTGGTGATCGAAAGGAAAGACATAAATAAAAATTTCAGAATAATGAGAGAGAAAAGCGTCATGTAGCAAGAACAAACATAACAAAACAAAGCAACAACAACAACAACAACAAAAACAAGACAAAAACCCGTGACTCTCACCACCGAAATCTGCACGTGGAACAAGTGTCCAGTTAGTGATTTTCACCATCGCACTGACGTGTCAACAGTTCATTCTTAAGGATTTGAACTTCGACTTCCCGGCTCACTTGACTTCTCCTGACTTCCAAGTGTATGTTTTAAAAAGCAGTTTTCTCACTGTCACCGTTCGCTGTCTGTCATCGGCAGGATGCGGGGTCTCCTTCAGGTTTCCTGTTGTGCCGTGATTCGTTTGACAGAGTACTGGTAAGTGCCCAATTGTGTGTGTGTGTGTGTGTGTGTGTGTGTGTGTGTGTGTGTGTGTGTGTGTGTGTGCGTGTCTGTCTGTCTGTCCCACACCTGTGTGTGTGTGTGTGTGTGTGTGTGTGTATGTGTATGTGTGTGTGTGTGTGTGTGTGTGTGTATACGTGTGTATGAGTGTTTGTGTGTGTGTGTGTGTGTGTGTGTGTGTGTGTGTGTGTGTGTGTGCAGAGGGGATGTGGGGGGATACCGATATGCCTCATCCTCTCCTGTCTTTCTCTTTCTCTCAAACTCTCCCACTCTCCACCCCACCCCCCAGTCTTGACCGGAAACCGAATGTCAGTTGACGTCCCTGTTTGTCTGGCTGTTTGCTCCTTCCTTTCTCGTTAATTTCCTCCGCGTGTCAGTGTGCTTCTCTCTGTCTCTCTCTCTCTCTGTGTCACTGTCTCTGTCTTGGTTCTCAGCCTTTCTTTGTTTCTGGGTCTTCCTCCATGTTTCTCTGTGTGTTTCTGTTTCTGTGTCTACATCTGTCTCTGTCTTTCCTTTTCTGTTTTCTGTTTCCTTACCCATATTTTGTGTGCGATTACTTTGAATTCTTCTTCTTCTTCATCCTTTTTTATTTTCGTTCTACCCCCTGAGGGCTGTATGTAGAAAAGCATACATGCAAAGTCGTTCTCTGCCTTTCCTTTTTTGCGCTCTTTCTCTGTCAGTTTGCCGTTCTCTCTCTCTCTCTCTCTCTCTCTCTCTCTCTCTCTCTCTCCTCGTCGGTATTCGCTGTATATAGACAGCACACAGAGAGTACTGAGAACACTGACCTATTGGTTTTTCCTGCAAGCGATGGATCTCAGCATAATCTCCAAACAAGCATAATTATGTCGTCTCTCCGAATCAAGTTACTGAAAATACTGGTGGCAGAAGCCAAATATCAGACTAGGCCTTTTGTATCAAATACTGCCTGGACAGGTATGGGGTTTCAGATGTTTGGATAGCGGGTTGAGTCGCAAGCGTACAAGCTTTTATTTTGATACTTTTCAGGCAAAGAATGGCTGACCGTTTTTAAACAGGACTGGTGCGGTACATTGAATTCCAGAGATTATTTCCAAAACATATCGTTCATGTAAATCAGTCACAGCCAGTACCTTATTTAACACAGTTAACAAAAAACACACTGAAGGCAAACTTTGAAAAACTTATACTAAGTATACGCGATTAACAATAAAAACATTGCGGTGAAATTTTGTAAGGTTTGGGTTTGGTATAAGTGATCTGGAAAAAATAATAAACGGTACAGGGATAACGATAGGACATGTGTTTTTTTGGTAATCAAATAGAGGATGAACGTTATTTTCTGCTACAGACGTTTAAGACAGAATATATATTTTTATACATGTATAGGCAGTTTTGTAGAGATCGTCATGTGGAACTGGCAATATTGTTAGAAAACGAAGACATGAACGCAAGTAGAGATGTCGCTGTTCATGCATTTGGAAGGAGGGAAGAACTCCTAGAAGCAGGGAAAAAATTTTGGGTAGATAACTCTGCTTTGATTTCGACAGTTACGCAGCGTTAAAACATTCGGTTTTATCTATTCATTTACTCATATTTTTTTTCTTCCTGAAATTATGTGTGTGCATGTTATGCATGTTATATGTTATCAGGCCGGAGATAAAAAAATAAACTCGTTGAGTCCATTGGCTCTCTCTCTCTCTCTCTCTCTCCTAATGCTGAACGGACAATAAAATATGTCCGTGTCACTCTCTCTCTCTGCCTCCCTCTGCGAGTAAAAGCTTAGGCATAGGCGCGCGCGCGCGCGCGCACACACACACACACACAGAAGCAGTCTCGGAGATTCTGACGGCAGTATTAATCTGACCCCGCTGGCTCCTTCCTTCGTGCGAGAAAACCATGTCCGGAAGCAGAGTGTCTGTTACACGTTCTCAAAGAGGACACTAACTGGTGTCGGTAGCAGCTGGCAGTCAGTCATTGTTCAAGGAAACACAGCAGTCAGCGACTGTATTTATTGATGCTGTTTTGATGTTTATTTAGCAGTACCGAGTTGTCTGGTCAGTTATTGTTTTAGGAAACACAGCAGTCACTGATTGTTGTTGTTGTTTGTGTGTGTGTGTGTGTTTATGTGCGTGCGTGCGTGCACGCGCGCGCGTGTGTGTGCGTATATGTGTGTGTTTGTGTGTGTGTGTGTGTGTGTGTGTGTATGTGCTTATGTGCGTGCGTGCGTGCGCACGTGTGTGTGTGTGCGTGCGTGCGCGAACGCTCGCCTGTGTGTGTCTGTTTGTGCATCTTTTATTTATGCAAGTTCATGAGTTGGCTACGTACGTATCTGAAGAAACTACTGGAAGATTTACACAAGCAAGCACGCTTTGGTTATATGATATATCATGGTTATTTCTTATTCTTGTTCTTTTACTTCTTTTCCTCCTCTTCCTTATTGTTCTTCATTTCTGTGCCGAGGATCGATCAAATCATCCTTGGTCAGAAGACCCTGCCAACAGATGTAGAGTGAAAAGGTCCGGTCAGCCTGTTTCTACGCCAACGTTAATAAGAAAACAGGAGGGACAAAGACCCACCCCTGCCACCACTTGGGCCAACCCACTTACTCTTTCAGCTCCCCGAGGAAATCGTTCGAACCAGAAGATATTTTTTTTTAATCTTCTCTGACCAGACTTGTTGGTGGAGTGAGAGAGAGAGGATCTACAAACGGAACACACACACACACACACACATACACCCACCCACCCACAACTCCCATTCATGCACATCGCACGCACACGCAAACGCACGCACACACACAACCCTCCCTCCCAATTACAAAAAAAAATCAACAAAAAAACCCCAACAGTCCTCCTCCTTCTCCTCCTTATCACTTATCATCACAATCAAGAAGACCAAACTGAAATAAAAGCGTTTCGAATAATTGTTAAAAAAAAAAATGTTGTACAATCACTCAGCCATTTTAATCAAGAATTTCCGTGGACCCTTCTTCTCCTCCTGTGTTGGTTCATCGCGGAATCTACTGTGACGTGTGTGGTGCCGTTATCCTCGAAGTTCTGTTATCTTAACTTACTTGTGGACAGAAATAATAACGGATCCCTGCTCAACCCTCTGCCGAGTGATGTAAAGTGCCGATGGAATAATCTTTGTCGTCAGCACTCATTCTACCAGCTGGGGGTACGTATCCAGCTCGTACGGAGTGCCAGTTGGAGGAATGCTCATTTTCTTTTGGAAGTCTTGACTGAGGTTTTATTTATTGAAATATAAAATTATTTTGCTCTGTTTCGTCGCGTTCATATTGATTTTGATTAAAAAAAAAAAAAAAATATTGACGTGCCGGTCAGTTCTACATTGATTCCTTATTAATTAGATATACGATTTGTGCAGTTCAACGTCTTTTTCGAGGATAACGGCAATGTTCGAGGTTAACGGCACGAGAAGACGTGTTTCCAGGGAAGGAAGACTTACGTGCACCGTTTTCCTTCGCCATTTTGGCGGCCACACACCCCGTTTTTCGTGGGTTTCCAGGATCCAGTAACACGGGTTCTAATTACGAAGGCGTGCGTTCATCAATGGAAATGAAGAGTCCGGCTCATTCGGGTCTTCTCTTCATTTATTTTTTGAGTGCGATTTTATTCGTGTACTGCGTGCAGCCAGAAGTGGTGATAAACGTGTGTGTGTGTGTGTGTGTGTGTGTGTATTCGCGCGATTACATGCTTGCAGGTTGATGTTTTTTGTTTTTGTTTTTGTTTTAGGTATATGTGATAAGGAACATAAACTTCTCTGTCTATTTCTGAGTCTGTCTCTCTGTCTCTGCTGCCTGCTCCCCTCTATTTCTATACTCCACACTCTCTCTCCTTCGCTCTCTCTCTCTCTCTCTCTCTCTGTCTGTCTCTCCCTTTGCCTCAAAACTCATTAAAAATGCAAACATGTCTTTAAAAGCTATTATTTCCATATTTTGCAAGACCCAGATTACCATGTGATTAAGAACCTGGTTTCTTCTTGTTCTTGTGAAAAGTTCCGACTGGCAGGTCTAAATAGTGCTTACTTTCGCTCCCAGTTTTCCAGGACACTGCATTGAAAGGCTTTAAAACTGCAGGCTGTCTGCATTACAGTGGTCAGATTTGTCTTCAGGAATTCGGCCAAACGTTTTGATGTTACATTTGTTTGCAACCCGCAAACATACCCAGGAGTGAAAAGAAGATCAATATTTGATCTTGCCATTGCTGATGGACCTGTTAAAAGTAGCTTAACACGGCGAGATTAACTGTTGTCTTTGAACCACTGCGCTCTGCCAAATCTCAGATTTACATGCACTTTTTTCAAACGAAAACCGTGTAAGAGGTAATGGTTTCTCTTAACTGTTACATTCACAGAAAAAAATGTGGTGGTATTCACGGCAAAAAAATGTTGAATGCTACGAAAACAAAAGTGTCAGGGAACGGTTAAGTGATGTTTTAGGGGTAATGCATTTGTAATGAATATCGTTGGAACGGACCATTTAAATGGACACGAAATGGATGAGATACAATTTATCTTCATTGATTGCCGCAGTCACGAGTGAATGCTGAAATCACATACATGCTGATTCAGTGAATCTGTCACAGCAACAGATCGCGCGGATCAGTCTTTTGTTTACTAAGGCCGCAGCATAAAACTGAGTGAGAATGTTACGATTAACATCCTGCCAGCTGACCACATCAAACTGTTGAGTTATGACTTGTCCATTATCATCACGCTAGTCAGTCACGTTTTTCATGACTCCGTCAGTTATGACTGATCGTTCATGTCATTTTTCCTTACCAGGTAAGCAGGGTTTCTGCATCTCTCGGACCTGGTAGGTGCCGGGGCATGCTGTGAAAGGAATTGTTGGCACACGGCGC
>NC_134899.1:20421526-20459026 GCF_041734735.1 Babylonia areolata
TTTTTTTAAATTCTTATTTCACGTTACCCTCTGTTCTAAAGGACACAGTCCAGTTCAGTCTCAATATTTGCAGTCTTTAAGCCCAAGAACAAAACATGGCTCTTGTATTTCACTGAAGAGAAAGTATTTGCAGCTAGTTCTTCCTTTCTTCAACAGATTTATTGCAAACGGCCCCGTCTTGAAAACACCATCATCATCAACAACAACAGCATTTCAGTCAGTATATGAGTCACTTCTAAATGAGAAGGTCACGTGCAGCGTAGTGCAGAGCGTTCATATTTTTTATTTTTATTTTTATTTTATTTTATTTTATTTTTGTTATGTTTTCTTTCATTTTATTTTTCTTTTCTTAAAAAAAATAAATTTTTTTTGGTTATTTATTTTATTTTATTTTTATTTTTGTTTTTATTTTATTTAATTTTTTTCCCCTCAAGGCCTGACAAAGCGCGTTGGGTTACGCTGCTGGTCAGGCATCTGCTTGGCAGATGTGGTGTAGCCTATATGGATTTGACCGAACGCAGTGACGCCTCCTTGAGCTACTGATACTGATACTGATCATATTTACATAGTATGCGCTTTCCAGAGCAATATATGTTTAAAATTAAGTCAAAGAGAATTTGAGTGCAACACTGATTGTGCACATTTTCCTCCACGTTCACGAAAACTGTGCTGGCCTTTTTTCGTACCATGAGTTTTCCTCAAGACAGCTTGACTTAACGAAGGTGTCTTCCAGTTGAAATAGAAAGGAAGGAAGAAAGACAGAGACGAAGAGAGGTAACAGGAAAGAAGGAAAGGAAATGAGTAAAGTAAAAAAGAAAAAAAGAAGAAAAAAAAAGAAAAAAGAAAAAAAGGAACATTACAAGATCTACAGTTTCGAAAGCACACACGCATTCTGCCCGTGAACCAACCAGCATATCTGTTCACATTTCCGCCATTTCAGTGAGTGCCATACAGTTTTATTCTTGTTTTTTGTTTTCTCTCTCTCTCTCTCTCTCTCTCTCTCTCTCTCTCTCTTTTTGGAAGAAGCAGAATCGGTTTGAAGAATGCGTTTCTAATGACAATTTTTTTTTTCTGAGGCTTTCAAGCGTTTAGCACGTGCGCTATTTCTGTCGCTGTAGAGTACACACTATCAAGGGATGCGGAGTATTTGCATGTTCAGAAAACTTCGCTGGCTGCCCATCAGTGCCTGAACTGGGATTTTTTCTTCTTTTTTGTTGTTGTTGTTGTCTCGAAATGGTTTCTATTTTACTGATTGCCTTTCTGGGATGAAAAAAAGAAAAGACAGGAAACGAAGGAGGAAAACAGAAGAAAGAACCCAATCAAGAGCCGTAGAGGCACGCAAGTATTCTACTCGTTTAACCAACCACATTTCCGCCATCTGATTGAGTGCCACCCACTCGAATTTTAAAAACACAGACCCAGTTTAAAGACTTTTTAGTTTTCCTTTTGTCGTCTCCCCAAATGTGTAGTCTCTCTCTCTCTCTCTCTCTCTCTCTCTCGAATTTCCACGTGCGCTATTCCTGTCGTTGAAGAGAGGACGCTGACTGTCCGACAGATGCGGAACATTCTGGAAGGTTGTTCGTGTCTTTTCCAGTGTCCTTGACTCCTTTGCTTTAGGCGGACACTCTAAATATCAGCCAGTCTTCATTCTGCTCCCGTTTCCTTTTAATCAATTAAACTAAAAGAACAAAAGAAAGAATCATATTCTAATATTTACTGACATATTTTATTTTATTCTTATTGCACGCCACGGCTGCTCAAAGAAGGAAACATTGATTCTAGCAACTACCATTTACATGTAACTGTAAAACATGTACTTCAACAGGATCGCATTTGTGTAACGTTCACCAGCCGTCAAATGAAGCAAACGGAAACAATTCATTACATGCCTGAGCACGATATAAGCTGTTAGCCTCTGCTGTTTATGTGTATATGAATAATATGTTTGAATCAAGAATCAGGGTGTTGGTTTAACTGAAAACGCAGTAAGCTTATGTAAACGGGGTGTTACGAGAGTATGAGCTTAGTTTCGTCCCATCACTGACTACACTCGTTGCATCACTGACAACACACAATTTCTTCCATGTTCAGAAAACTACGTTGGCCGCCAGTTATAGCTCAAGCTTTATTTTTGGTCTTGACACAATGACTTGCCTGCCAGTGTCACTTGATGCCTTCCAGCAAAAGAAGAAAACGAAGGAGAAAAACTCAGAAACAAGAGAGGCAAGGCCTTCAAGACTCACTTGTGATAAATTAAGTCCCCTAGCATTAATTACAGAGTAATTTCCCTTTTTTTACTATCTGCACCAAAACGTTTGCAAAATAAATAAAAATTCCATGCTTAGCAAAAGAAGTTCCTGTTTGAACAAAAAAAATGATAATAATGACTGCTCTTGTTGTTGGGTCAGAATATCAGATCAAAGTGCCAAGTTTAGAGAATACAAAAAATATAAATATAACAGTAAATGCAGTTTGCATATAATTAGGCTTCTTTTTTTATTTTTTTGTGCCCATCCCAGAGGTGCAATATTGTTTTAAACAAGATGACTGGAAAGAACTGAATTTTTCACATTTTTATGCCAAATTTGGTGTCAACTGACAAAGTATTTGCAGAGAAAATGTCAATGTTAAAGTTTACCACGGACACACAGACACACGGACACACACACACACACACACACACACACACACACACAGACAGACAACCGAACACCGGGTTAAAAAATAGACTCACTTTGTTTACACAAAAAAATCAAGATCTGCAGTTCCGGAGGCACACACACACACACACCACACACACACACACACACATTCTACCTGTGAATCACCCAGTATTCTCATTTCCGCCATTGAACTGAATGCCGGTCACTTTTTCTTGTTGTTAAAATGAAACAGAATCGATATGAAGAATGCGTTTGCGTTCTTGATAACAAGAGTTTTCTTTTCCTCCGAGGCACCTGAACGTTTAGCACGTGCGCTGTTTCTGTGGCTGGAGAGAACACGGGGACTGTGCAGAGGAAGTGGAGTATTCTCCAAAAAGTTGTTCGTGCTCGTTCCAGTGTCATTCACTCCTCTGCTTCTGCCTGACACTTTGAATGCCTCCGCCTGTCCTTCAAACTGCTCCTGTTTTCTAAACGTATTGATCGAAATGTCGACGCCGTTTTTCGTTTTGACACACATTGTAGAAGAACCAGCTACGGTAACGTGAGAGAAAATTCTTGGCTGCTGCTCAAGACAGGTGCTATGCTGAAGACTTGTCAGTTGGTCTCCGAAACATTTCCACCCGCTTCTTTGCGTGTGTCTGTTGTTCTGAATTCTGCACGCACACTCCCTTCCACTGTTTCAGGTTGGTTTGAACTTTCCGATGTGTATTGTGCTTAACCTTCCCTATTTCTCCCTCATTTACTCACTCTCTCTCTCCTCTCTTCCTCTCTCTCTTGGACCCTATCCTTCTCTGATATATCTATTGCACACACACACACACACACACACACACACACTCACACACACACACACACACACACACACACACACACACACACAGAGAGAGAGAGAGAGAGAGAGAGAGAGAGAGAGAGAGAGAGAGGCACGTATTTCTAACTTGTCAACAAAAGTAAACCTAGAACTGGAAGTACGGATACGCTTACGTTATCTTGATCATATGCGAACAAAATTACGTGCTTCTGAACGTACACCTTTCAGCTATGTGAGTTAATGCTCCTGTTCATGTGCAAGACGCTCTTCTGGGCGCACAAATCTGAGCTATGTGATTTAATGCACTACTAGCTGTGACATTTTTACATCCTGCGAGTAGACTACACTGGTATGTGCTTCAGTCCTACCAATTTTCATCTGACCTCATTCCACCAATGTAAATGAATAGTGTTCCTTTCAGAACAGGTTTTACCAACCCGCGTGGCTTTATGACAGAGAACAGAAAGGTGATGGAGTCTGTCCCGTCGGACCGACGGATGAGTAGGCAGGCAGGCTTATCTGTCGGTGAGTGTCCTCATATGGGAGAAGAGGCCGATTCTGGATGTGCAGCACTTCCCACAGGTGTTGCAAGGGAAAACGTCTCCAGAAGCTGAGCCCTGCTTCCTTCGCTCACGCTTCTCCTTAGCCAGCGTTCTCTTGTTTCCAAACGTCTTTATGCCACTACAGCACGGCATCCTCCAGCGAGAGCGGTCAAGGGCATCAGTTTCCCAGGAAGCCATGTCTATGTCACAGGCTTTCAGGTTTGTCTTCGAGGCGCAAGGTCTTCCAAGTTCACGGTGGCCTTCCTTCAGCTGGCCATACAAAAGCATCTTCGGGATCCTGCTGTCTGTCATGCGGACAATGTGTCCTGTCCAGCGTAGTTGGCACTGGATCAGCAGGCTTTCAAACAGAAAGGTACCCACGAAGAAACTCACATTGGTTTGTTGAACTAATGGTCTCAGAATTCATCACGTCTTACCCACTAACGATTTCTTTCGTTCACCGAGGCGCCAGCCCAGAATGATATGAACTGTCACTAAGTGATAAATATTCATCAGGCTGTCTTCTTCTTCTTTGTAAAAGGTAATTTTACCATACATGATAAACGTTCTCATGACTAATGTATCTTTCACTCATGTTTATCATGTTTCTCGTCTACAGTCAAGGCTGGAGACAGATGACCCGTACCAGCCAAGTTATTATGATTAAAACATGTTCCTTGAAAAACAAACAAACAAACAAAACAAAAAACAACAACAACCAACAACAAAAAACAAATAAATAAACAGCAAAACAATTTTTCTCAGTGAACGGTTTCCATGTATGCGTTTTCCAGACTTTGGAGATAATGGTCAGAGGTTGATTTCCAATTAATGTCGATGCCTTTCGATACATTATGAAAACGTGCACGATAGCAGAAAGCCTGTAAACTTTTTTTTTTTGGCCGATGTCATTCACCAAAAAAGGAGGGAGAGAAAAAAGAAGATTAAAAAATATATATATACAGATTTGAACAGATCATTAATGGTAGGCTATTTATTTTAAAAAGTGGATGAAATTTGACACGTTCTTTACAGCCTCTCCTCGACATTACCATCCATTCACAATCACCTTACAGTATTCACGATCAGGCTGTACATATTTAGACTGTCATTTATTTCTGAAAAAAAAAAACCGCAACGAAATTGAACATATTGCAAAACATTTCTGTGATATTTACTTTAAAAAAGATTAATGAAACTAAACACATTGTTCACTGCATGCCTATATGATTGTCATCCATTTATACAATACATTTACAATGTTCATATTCAATAATGTTTGTGTGTCATTTCTGTCAACAACGAAAGAAGAACGAGTCCATATGCCCATCAGAATCGAACAATGATAGAATCATTCATCGCTGTTCCAATATTGCCATTCTTCTCTTTCCAAATATCTCCGTCATCAGACTGAATGTTGTTCATCACTCGACATTTTCAAGAAAAACAAAAAAACAAAAAAAAACAACAACACTTACCCAAAAACCAAAAAACAAAACAAACAAACAACCCCCCCCCCCGCCCCCCACAAAACCAAAGTGGCTTTTCTTCTATTGATATTTCATTCATACCACTTTTTCATCCCGACAGTCCATTTCAGTTCTGACAGCAGCCTGTTGTCATGTCCAAGCGTGATTCCAATGCTTCGTGTAGTCGGCTCCTGTTTGTGGCTTGGGGCACTTAAATATCAACTTCTGGTCTTCATCTCGCAAGATTTTTCATTCCATCTGTCAGTATCAATGTTCGTTCCAGTACTGTTTATCCTAATCCAGTTGGGTTTATATTACAGGGAACACAGTAATACTCTCTCTCTCTCTCTCTGTGTGTGTGTGTGTGTGTGTGTGTGTGTGTGTGTGTATACATATATATATATCTGTGTGTGTGTGTGTGTGTGTGTGTATGTGTGTGTGTGTGTGTGTGTGTGTGTGTGTGTGTGTGCATATTGTTGTAGTGTGATTGAAATTGGTGTATCAGAATTCGTTGAATCAGCCTCCATTGATTTCATACTTCACCAGGGCGCCAAAGAAGAACGAAGGCTGAAATAGGCCCGATTTTTTGAGTACTCATCGGTGAGATAAATTCAAGCACTCACGCACTCTACAAAATTTTAGGTATCTGCCATTTTTTTCTCGGGCATTTATCATCAATATGAAGGCTATCGCAGACTTAACAATGGCAAATCATTTGTGATTACATTCGATATTGCTGTAATAGGCCTACCTTTATAATGAGAACGTTATCGTGAATATACTACTACTACCTCTACTACTACTATTACTACTACTACTACTACTACTACTATCAGCAATAATGATAATAAGGCAAGGCACCCATAACCCTGTTCATTCAGGTTATTTCTCAGCCATTAGTTTGTGTTTCAAGCCGCCAGTGACAAGATGAAATATAATAAAAACAAATATCTCATGTCTGAAGTTGTGACACCATCGATGTCAGGGGGTTGCAGATAGTTCTTTTCTCACAACGCGTACAGGGACAGCAACTGGTAACGTCATAGAAACGTGCGCACTACGTTACACACTTACGCAACACGTCATCCCTCACGACAGCAACTGGTAACGTCATACAAACGTGCGCACTACGTCACACACTTACGATACATGTCATCCCACACGACAGCAACTGGTAAAGTCATAGAAACATGCGCACTACATCACACACTCACGCAACACGTCATCCCAAACGACAGCAACTGGTAACGTCATACAAACGTGCGCACTACGTCACACACTCACGCAACACGTCATCCCACACGACAAGACGCCTAGGAAGGGGCCTACACGTCATGCCCACGGTAAGAGGTAGTACTTAAACCAGTTTCCTACAAAAAACAACAACAAAACCAAACAAAAACAAAAACAAACAACAACAAAACATAACAAAAAACCCAACACTTTATTTCAGTGAACTGTTTTCCTAAAAGTGGACAAATTGATAATTGCCTGTCTTTTTCGATGATGACACGAACAGTGGATGTGATCTACCTTATTTCGACGCGAACCACTTCCGCAAGATAAAAAAAGGGAAGTAATGTTGGACAGGTCGTTAATTGATTGTCCGTCTCGATGCCACACACTTATCATAAAGAAAATATAAGTAAAAAAGTCTGAAATTTTCATGTATTGTATTGTATTGCTTTGCGTTGCGTTGTATTGCAGCGTGTGTGTGTGTGTGTGTGTGTGTGTGTGTGTGTGTGTGAGGGGAGGGGGGGCGGGAGGGTGGAAGGAATGCCATGGCTACGATGATCGTTCCATGTTTCGTGTGTCCCAGGGCCGCTCTTGTCTCTGTCTGCTTATAAGTCTGAATGCCACCCACTCCTCAACACTTACATAATATTCAGTCCTTAAAAAAAAGAAAAAATTTGATTTGATTTGTTTTTAATTATCAACACTCCTTTCAAATCTGTGTACACAGTGCTGGTAGTTACTTCGAGAGAGGTCCATTAACAGACTGAAGCCCCGTTACAGATGATGATTTTCAAATGTCGTATGTCTCTGTAAGATTGTTAAGTTGACCATCTGCTAATACAGCGTCCGTGAGGGTCTGAGTTCGAATCCTACTTTAGCCCTTTCTCCTAAGTTTGACTAGAAAATCAACCTGAGCGTCTAGTCATTAGGTATGATACGATAGACAGGGGTATCGTGTGCAGCACGCAGTTGGCACACTGAAGAAGATCCCACGTTAAGAAAAATGATGTCCTCTAAGCAAAATTCTGCAGAAAAAAACCACTGTTACAGGTACACAAATACATATGTGAATGCACTCAAGGCCTGGACTAAGCGCGTTGGGTTACGCTGCTGGTCAGCCATGTACCTTATCAGATGTGGTGTAGTGTGTATGGATTTGTCCGAACCAAGCAACGCCTCCTTGAGAAACTGAAACTGAAATTGAAAATGCTTCACTTAGTTACAGTTTCTCCACCTCTCCCTTCCTTCAGTTGGTCTCCTTGTGGGCCCAGCGACAGACGAACCAGGACATTGAGACAGACAAAGAAAGACAAAGTAATGGAGTTTACTCAGTTTGATTGACACATACATACACCCTACTGCTGCGCATAGATTCTGGAGTGTCCTTTCACATGTCCGTCATATTAAAAGAAGCACAGCACTAAACAGAGCTCGAGAGTCGTTCGCATATGCATTTGCTTTGAAGTGCCCTTCCTCACTTAAAAAAGGCGAAAACACACACACACACACACACACACACACACACACACACACACACACGCACACACACACACACAACACACACCACCACACAACACACACACACACACACACACACACACACACACACACCAACAAAAAAACAAGGAAAAGTCTGAGGATGGACAGAGATGGTAGGGATCAAGGAGAAGGGAACACACACACACACACGCACACACGCACGCATGCACACACACACACACACACACACACACACACACACAGAGACACACACACACACACACACACACACACACAGATATCATTCATCATAACTGAATTTTTAAAAAATCTTTAAAAAAATCTCCAAACAGTATTCATCGCAAACTGAGGAAAAAAATGCACATACACTCTCACTTGCATTTTGTTGACGAATTCCATGACTTTTAGAAAACAACGCTGCCTTCCCATCGTAGCTGAAATAACCGTTCGAAGTAATCTTCTCATTTTGTTTCCATCATCTGTTTCCACCTTTCTTTCAGTTATATTAAATGATTAAAGAGAATTGTGCAATCAACAACCATTTACCTGAACATCTAGTCACCATCCCCATCCACATGTAATATGCGACTATGTTCAAACATGTGTGTGTGTGTGTGTGTAGGAAGGAAGAATTTTTGTTTAATGTCCCGCACACCATATCGGTGATTGAGACTTTTGTAACGTATTTATGAATACATCTGAGTATTTCGGTTAGAAGGGGTGGGATGGGGTTTTAATGGGGTTTTGGGAATGGCAAATGAGGTAAAATGTGGTGAAATTTGAAAGAAAACAAAACAAACAAACAACCAACAAAAACAAAAACCCCTCTAAATACAGTTACGGAATTACTAAAGACTTCGTAAAAGAGAAGTCTTTTAAACTGCAGCGAAACAACTGGAATAATGCAAAAGTCAAAACATAAACGTTCTCAGTCACTTGTGAAGCCCAATTTTTCGTGTACAAAGGCTTCATCAGCTTCAGTAAAAATTATATGCTCATTGTCAGGTATTAAAGCTATACACTTGCATTAGAACAATACTTGGTCCGTATGAATTTTGATATAGTCTGAGAGCTAAGTTTTTAGAATTGGTCTGCGATTCGGACCAAAGTCTGGAGAGTCCTGACTGTCTTACACTAAATTTTCAAGGCCACCCAATGAATAATGTCACTTATTGTATATTCTCAGGCTTTTTCCTTCTTTGAACAATGGGTCAATTTACCTCATGATAACTTCTCATACTAATTTTTTCTCCCTTTTGTCCCATTCTCTTGTCTATACGGATCCGGCTGGGACTGCGTATCCACCAATATTAATAAACATTTCCTGACCCTTAAAAACAAAAGGATGCAAAACCTAACAACAAATTTCAAATAAATACAGATCATTTTTCTTGACGTTTATTCTTTCAACTTTGGATATGGTCGAGTTTTCCAACTTATTCATGCCTTTCGATCTATGAACTCACACACAAAACTGGTATACTTCTTTTATGCATGTATTCCAACAAGATAAAAAAATTAAATATCTATATAGATTTGCCACTCATTATGGTCAGCTATTTAAAAAGTGAGAATTTGCCTCTTACGCCTCTCATCACATTACATCCATTTCTCATCACTGTATTCACGTCAGGCTGTACATATTTAACTGTATCCTCACTGCACATAAAACCAGACCGAAATTGCCATCATGCAAACTTCTTATATTTACTTAATCAAAATTTCTACTAATTCACATTCTCGACTGCTGCCTATATGATTGGCACCATTCTTCCTCTTTCATGTTCATATTCACATATGTTCGTTGCTTTCTGTAACCCGAGGAAGTCACCAGAACACGAGTCCATATCCATGCAAATCGAATTCAATGAATTTAAACATTCATCTGTTCCACATATTGCCATTCTTCTCTGTTCAGATTGATATCTCCCATCACTATTTGTTCTCCTCGCATTTTTTCGAAAATCAACATCAAACCTAATATTTACCCATTAACCCAAAATCACCACTGCCCCTCGCCCCATTCAAACCAATGGCTTTTCTTCGATACATTCTTAATTTTTCCTGAGTCCATTTCATTCTGAGCTGCCTGTTTCATGTCCACTGATTCCAATGCTTCTTAGTCGCTCCTGATGTGCTCATTAGTATCACCGTGTCTTCCCCTTTATCAATCGCCATTTCTTCCAGTCTTTACCTTCAGTTGGTTTATTTCGGGCACGCTCTCTTTCTTAGGAGGGAGGGGGGGGGGGGGGGGGGGGGGGGGGGGGGGGGGGGCGGGTGGCGTTTGCGATGATTGGCGAAAGAAATTTCGTTGACCTCAGGCTCCAATCTTCATCTTCACAGGTGTCGCCAAAAGTAACAAGTAATGGCCATTTTTGGAGTTCTGTTCCAATTCAAGCAGGTCCGCACTTACAAATTTTAGAATTTCCATTTTTTCTGGCTTTAGTCCACATTGACATCACTAACAATGGCAAATATTTCTTCCATTACGATATTGCTGTAAATAGGCACTACCCTTTAATGAACTTATCGGAATTTCCGACCTCTACTAATACCTATTTCACTCTCTCCTAAACTATCACAATAACTGTATTTAGCGGGCATTCCATAACCTATTCAATGCAGGATTTTCACATTGTTTGTTTTCACCCCTACAGATAAACTTCAAAACCAATTAGATTCTGCATTGGTACACCATCGGTCCTAGGGGGTTCACCTGATGTTCTTTCTACATTACGCGTACATGGGATAGCATGCTTTTCCTCAAGATGCTGCGATCCATACTACACATCTTCCAACACGTCATCCTCAGCGCAGCAATGGTAACGTCATACAAACTGCCTACGTCACACATTACGCATAATGTGCATCCCACACACACAACTGAGAAATCATGAACTCGCATACTGCCGACTCCCCATGTCTCCAAAGGCCTGGAGTTCATACAAGTCCCTACTCCACACTTCTTGCAACTACTTCTCCCACTTAAAAAGCGCTAGAAGCATACAGTCATGCCCACGGACCAATTGTGTCAGCTTAATACCAGTCTCTACCAACACAACTCGATCATAACATTTACAAACAACACAAAATACCCGCAACGACTTTATTTCAGCTTGAAAACTGTTTTTAATTTGGTAGTGGATTGAGCCGGTCAGATGATGACACATGGTGTGATCTCCTATTTCCGCGAATCCACGTTCCAGTACAAGGAAGTTAATGTGGAGTCTTATTGATTGTCCGTCTCATCCACACCACTTATCTAAAATATATTCTGACAATTTTCTTTCTGTACTTGTCGCCATTCGTGCGTTGGTAACACGAAATGTGTCTTAACTCGAGCTTGTTCGGTGTTGTCTCTGTTTTAGGAGGGGGGAGTTGAGAATGCCATGGCTACAGTCTTTCCATTTCGTTCCAGGCCGTCTTGTCCTCATAATCACCACACTTTCTGAACATTACATTATTCAGTCTAAAAATCAACCAGTAAAAATTTGCATTTGTTTGCATTTTTAATATCAACATCCTTCAATCTGACACAGTCTTTGTGTTACTCAAGTCATAACGACTGAACCGTTTTTACCTCATGATTTTCAAATGTCGTATGCCGTAATTGATTGTATTACCATTCTACGGTGTGGGGTCAGTTCGAATCCTCTATTATCCCTTGTCCTAATTTCTTCTCTGCTCTAAGTCTTTTGCGGGGTTCTAGCCTTGACAACTAAAAATCCCACGTAAAATGGTCCTAGCTTTCTCAGAAAAACCTTTACATACACAATACTATTCACTCAAGCCTGACTCCTTGGTAGCGCGGCAGCATACCTTATCATTTTGTTTTAATAGGATCAAAAGACCTCCTTGGAGAAACAAGCCTGAATTTATCTTCACTTTCATTTTGCTCCACCTCTCTTCTTCATGGTCTCTGTGGCCAGCGATGCACCACATTGCAACAGAAGCATATGGTACTCAGTGTCTTTGTTTACTCCCTCTGCTGCGCAATGATTCTATTCGCTTTCACTTTCCTTTGAAACACATTAACTTTACTCGAGGTGTTCCATATCATTTCTCACGTGCCCTTTCCTCCTAAAAAAGTCTACAACCACAGTTACACCCAATCACTCACACTTACCACGCCTCCGCCACAGCATCCATTCCACCAACACATTTCCAAACACAACACTCACTCCTCTAACAACATTAATCTGAGGATGACGATGGTGGGTCAGGGCACCTCCACACGACATCCGCACTTTTGCACACACGCCATCACACACCACACACACACAGTAACACTCACACACACACACACATCACTCAGATATATGTCATCTAAGAATTTTTAAAAATCTTTCCCAACGTTTCATCGCAATTGAAAAATGCCAACATCTCCTTGCATTTCGTCTTTCCATGATTTAGAATAACAACCTCCTTCCACTACGAACATCCGTGTTGCAATATCTCTCATTGGTTCCCATATCCCACTTTCTCAGTTATATTAAATGATTAAAGAGAATTGTGCAATCAACAACCATTTACCTGAACATCTAGTCACCATCCCCATCCACATGTAATATGCGACTATGTTCAAACATGTGTGTGTGTGTGTGTGTGTGTGTGTGTGTGTGTGTGTGAGAGTGTGTGTGTGTGTGCGTGCGTGCGTGCGTGCGTGTGTGTGTGTGTGTGTGTGTGTGTGTGTGTGTGTGTGTGTGTGTGTGTGTGCACAAGTTCTTATATTAATATGCATATGTATGTATCCTAAATTCTACTGTGTCTGTGTTTGCGTATGACTTTCGATTAATGTTTGTACCTTTTTATATACTATCCCCACCCCTCCCCCCGCCCAATATTTCTTGTGACTCCGGTACACTTGGTAGTAATACAGACATATTCTATTCTATTCTATATTGAAAGCTATCCTCTTCTCAGTAAGTTGGTTCTATGCTCAGTATATTGATTGAAATTCTGTGTATAAAGTACCCCTGGCCTTCGTCTTGACAACGGGTTTTCAGCCTTGTCTTGTGTAAACACTGGAACAATAGCGCCGTGAATATCTTGATTTTGTTGTGTAGCAGCAAGCTTTAGTTTAGTTTTGCTGTCATTTACTTTTCTTCTTCTTCCACTTGACCGTTTTCATGTTGTTGTTGTTTTTTGTTCACCAGTCAAATTTACTTCTTTGACCTGCGAGCAGAATTTCTTTCCTCCTTGATTTTTGCATAGAAGAATATCTAAGTAGACTGAAAAAAAAATATGATGGTGGGATTTGTAAATATGCAGTAAGATGATGATGATGATTATGATGATTATGATGATGATGATGTGTGTGTGATGATGATGATGATGATGGTGATGATGTGTGTGTGTGTGTGTGTGTGTGTGTGTGTGTGTGTGTGTGTGTGTGTTTGTGAGTGTACTTTGTATTGTGTTGCGTTGTGTGTATGTGTCTTTTTTTTATTGTGCTTTTTGTGTATTTGTGTGTGTGTGTGAATGTTGTGGTGTATGTTTGTGTGTGTATGTTGTTGGTTTCGTTGTGTGTGTGTGTGTGTGTGTGTGCGTGCGTGCGTGCGTGCGTGTGTGTGTGTGTGTGTGTGTGTGTGTGTGTGTGTGTGTGTGTGTGTGTGTATGAAAACAAAGATATGGATGGGTGAGTGAGCGAATGTACACACACACACACACACAGATTCACAAGCGATATTTCTCCCCTTCCCTCTCCGCATTTCAGCGACCCCTCACTGAGAGAAGCCAAAACTGTTTCAGCCATTAGCCATCATTGACGCGCGTTACGTCATCAGTCATAATGTATCCATTAACTCGAGAAAGGCACAGACAGACACGTATGGCAGCTTGTCATCAGAACAGATCATCGAGAACCCAAGGTAGCGGTAGGGACGCGGTGAAATGATTGCTTGTTAGCGTAATCATTGAACCGATCGGTAGCACATTGACAGGCAGAATTCAGAAATAGTTCTGTCTTTTCCCAGGCTGACTCCGATCAATCAATCAATTAGGGGTCTCCTTGAACTATGACAGGTTATTTGAAGCTAAGTCTATATCGATTATTATAGTTTGATGCGATTCTAATCGCCCCCCCCCCCCCCCCACTTCGGCCCCCCTTTCCCCCAAAAATCATGTTCATAGGTCCATTTAATGTTAGAACTGAAATTTTACATTGGAATTGTAACTTTTCCTATTTTCAGACAAGGAGAAAATGCGTCAAAATAAGAGAGCATTCGAAATTCTACACCATTTGCTTCAATGATGCTGCCGTTTCAGTGATAACACGTTCGGTTTCCGGCGAAATTTACTTTCAGATATCAGCGTTCGTTACTGCTGGCCGATAATCCAGCGGGGTAAGTTGATACCCAGTACGAGACATCTGGTTTCAATAATCTTTAATTGTTCAACAGCACACATGATTAAAATGCAAACAAAGACAGAGGAGCACCAACAAGCTTTAAGCTTATACTGTGCTCACAACGTTGCACTTCAATTTTAACATGACGGCTGATGAACCATATCGTCATTTGTATCAAATCACTTATTCATAAACAGTAAGTAAACAAATAAAATCACAAACAGGTAAAATAATGCTGCTATCTATAATAACATGAAATTAAATTTTTGTCACCAGAGGTATCGGCCCGATGAAAAAGAAAAGGAAGGGAAAGAAAAAAAAAGAAAAAAAAAGAAAAGAAATTTACAAAAATGGTGCGTAAGGTGGAGCACGAGACATCTCTCAAACAAAACCTTGTGAGCGCAAACATATGTGCTTCAATTTTTTTTTTCTCTCTCGTTACAATGCTATTTGAAGATCAGCTATAAACACGACAGTATAAATTTGTTCACAACACTTACTTAGATTTTTCACGAAAGAAAAATCAAATTATACCCCTTCTGTAGCGATCACATCACCATACTTCTTCGTTCGTGGGCTGCAACTCTCACGTTCACTCTTAAACATGTACACTAGTGGGCTTTTACATTTTTGACCGTTTTTTTTTTTACCCCGCCATGTAGGCAGCCATACCCCGTTTTCGGGGGTGAGCATGCTAGGTATGTTCTTGTTTCCATAACCCACCGAACGCTGACATGGATTACAGGATCTTTAACGTGCGTATTTGATCTTCTGCTTGCGTATACAAACGAACGGGGTTCAGGCACTGAGCAGGTCTGACTTGGAAGATCGGAAAATCTCCACCCCTATACCCACCAGGGGCAGTTACCATGATTCGAACCCGAGACCCTCAGATTAAAAGTCCAACGCTTTAACCGCTCGGCTATTGCGCTCGTCACATCACCATACAAACAGCAACAACAACAGCAGCAGCAGCATCAACAAAACTCACAGCAGATGCCAAAGACTCGTTTACAGCCACAACCTTACTGCTGGGTTTATAGCGTTACCGACGGGCCAGCGTTTATGGCCTTTGATCGGGCGGAAATTGCCGATCGAGAAGAAGATTAGGGATAGAAATGGCAGGCCATTTCCTCACGGAGGCGCTGACTGTCTTGGCTGGCCTGTTTTGAGTCCCAGGAAGACCGCTAATTATCTAATGGGCAGACAGCCCTATAGTCTCTGATCCACATGACCAGTCAAACAAAATCTGTAATGCATATAAATTGAGATATCCACGCAACTCCATGCAATATCCTGATGGAAATGTGAATGTGTACGCGTCTCTTTGCAGAATTCAATATCCTTGGCAATCCTATTCTCTCTCTCTCTCTCTCTCTCTTTGTACATACATACATAAATACATACATACATATATATGTAACAAATATACCAGTACCAGTGTCAGATATATATATATACTTACTCAGCTTATATCACAGATTGACATACCCTTACAGCTGGACCAACAACAACATGAGAGATGCAATGGAAAATCATTTACAGGTTAGTCTTTTGTGAAGGACTATGCCTCTCAAACTAGGTGGCAAAATTCCACTGGTTCTTAGTGCTGCAGCCGACTGTCCTAAAACCCTCTTGGCCAAGAGAGTGGTGATGTAATGTGGGCAAGACACTCTCCACCAAATCAAATTCTAGCCCAGACAGTCGGGACAGCAGTTACCTCCTCTGCTGTACTGATGGTCAAACACGACTGACTATCATTATAGATAGATAGACAGACAGATAGATAGATAGATAGATAGACATAGAAAGCGAGAGAGAGAGAGAGGTCCATGTCCTAATGTGTTTTGTTTCCAAATGGACGCGGAAGAAACCTAGAAAAACCTGTTCTGGTATAAATTTAATACCTTTACAGACAGACAGACAGACTACCGACAGACAGACACAGTGTTTTGAAATGCACTATCTGCGACACTTTCTAATACTTAACCCTCCCACCCCCCACCTCCACCCCTTCGCTCCTCCGCCCCACGACGCACACACGTGCAGTTCTTCGAAACACGTGGATGATTTTCTACGGGGCCTGATTTGGTGTTCAAGTAGTCACACATTTTGCAGCCATTGATGTGGGGCCCGTCAAAACCGGAATGCAAGTCACGGTATATTGTTTTAGAAGCGCACAAAGAACTAAGGTTTTGTTGATAATGTTGTCATGTATTTCAAAACAACATAACACTGGTACTCACCTTTTCAACATAACACTGGTACTCACCTTTTTCAATGGTCTATCTATCTATCTATTTGTGTGTGTGTGTGTGTGTGTGTGTGTGTGTGTGTGTGTGTGTGTGTGAATGATTTCCAGCAACAGTGTCAAGTTCTTCATTATTGAAACGTGCACACGCTGGGCTATGCAGAGAGAGAGAGAGAGAGAGAGAGAGAGAGAGAGCGATTGAAAGGAACAAAGGTACCTGTGAAATCATGGCGATGTATAAACAAAATCGGATTTCCTCAGTGGATCGATCACGTTTATTGATGGTGGCAATGGATAGGCTGCACCACCAACCAGGCCAGTGAGAACTTTGTGGCATGGGCACCACAACTTTTAATGCGTCGCGTGTCTGGATGTGTGTGTGTGTGTGTGTGTGTGTGTGGCCTCTCTGGACTGGTGGAGGGGGAGGGGGGTCAATCTCACTTCAGCATTGTTCATGGGTGAAAGACACGACATGGTGGAAACAGGGACTGCGACAAGACTGGTAAACTAGGTGAGTCTGCATTTGTTACAACATTACCCACTGTGCAATACTGTACACAGCCACTCGTGTCTGTGTTTGTGTCGGTCATCCTTTTTTGTTTTGTTTTGTTTTCTTGTCTACTAACTTTCTGAATTCAAAACGCCAGTGTCGTGCGTGCGTGCGTGCGTGTGTGTGGCCGCGTGTGTGAACACAATAGACTATTATTGGCATGATCATATCATTTCCGAGGAAGGAAAAACCCCCTGTCGATCAAGCTTTCAACATTGCGTGACAGTCTTGTTGCGGCAGACATTGCGAAATTATCGTCATTGTTCCATGGTCATTTGAAGACTGCAAAAAATCCATAACACGAGAAATTGTTAACTTTATTTCTGAGTGTAACAATAACTGTAGGAACTGCTTTAGCCGTCTGCCACCCCTTCCCCCCATGTTGTGAAACGTTTCAGAGTTACCATTTGGCGTGTCTGATATTTTAAATCTAAAATTTAAATGTAAGAGCATAACAAATAGCAGGTGCTGTATCACTGTTGTCTTTTTGTTTTCATCGTCATCATCAGTATCATCATTATCAACGCTATCATCATTATCAATGCTATGAAGGAGGGAGAAAGAAAGAAAGAAAGAAAGAGAGAGAGAGAGAGAGAGAGAGAGAGAGAGAGATGATGATGATGATGATTTGAGTTGGCTCAGGCCCACATCCCCAATCTTCTCAAGTGCAGGCAAAGTACATTACCACAAGGAAAATCGAAACAAAATATTATATGTGCATGATGAAGGCCAAAGAACTGGCTCCATGGTTAAAACGCACCGAGGTTCACCTCTTTCTCACTTCCACCCACCCTCTCCTCTCCACCCCAACACGTTCATTCGTAACCCCTCCACACACACACACACACACACACACACACACGTATACGCCGTTTCTGCAAGAACGCATTTGTAAAACTATACCCCAAGCACATCGATGGAAGAAACAACACTTACAATTCAATAACTGTTTGAAGTTAATGAAAACCACTGACTCTGTTTGACAAGAATGGCTTTGAAGTTGAAAGCGCGCACCATGCAATTCGATAATTTCACCAGCTGATGTGTTGTTAATACATCGGAATAATGTCAGCAATAATCTTGTCTGTATCGTCACAATGGTTGTGGTGAGGCAGATAATATTTCCGAGGAAATGGGTTTTCGATTCAGGCTCCGTGGAACATACTGGACACAGAACATTTCCTTCCGTCTTGCTGGAACGGAACCTGTGCATGTCCAGTTTGGAACACCCCCCAACCCTTCCCCCCCACCCCCGCCCCGTCCATCCACCCCCAGGCCCACCCGATTCGGAATGGAAACTGATAGTGCGAAAACCCGTCTTCTAGTTTTTTTCCCTCTTTATGTCTTCTTTCATCTTCCTATGATGTTAAAAAAGATCAGCCATTGTTATGTCTTTGTTGCTTGGGACAGAGGTGGCACAATGGGTAAGACGCTGACATCTGCCAGTACTGTGTCCGTAAGGGTATGGATTCGATTCCCGCTATCGTCCTTTCTCTGAAAGTTTACTGGAAAATCAAACTAAACATCTAGTCACTCGGATCAACCGATGAACAGAGGTCCGGCTTGCAACACGCACTTGGCGCACTGAAATAAACAACAACAACAACACACCAACAAAACATGACACGAAAAGCGTTGTCTTCCAGCGAAATTATGTGGAAGAAATCGCACAAATATGTATGTATGCATTCATCGCATGACTAGCGCGTTGGGTTGTACTGTTGTCAGGCATCTGCCCAAACGATGCGATGAAGCTTATACAGATTTGTCCAAACGCAGTTGACGGGCGCAATAGCCGAGTGGTTAAAGCGTTGGACTGTCAATCTGAGGGTCCCGTGTTCGAATCACGTTGACGGCGCCTGGTGGGTAAAGGGTGCAGATTTTTACGTTCTCCCAGGTCAACATATGTGCAGACCTGCTAGTGCCTGAACTCCCTTCGTGTGTATATACAAGCAGAAGATCAAATACGCACGTTAAAGATCCTGTAATCCATGTCAGCGTTCGGTGGGTTATGGAAACAAGAACATACCCAGCATGCACACCCCCGAAAACGGAGTATGGCTGCCTACATGGCGGGGTAAAAACGGTCATACACGTAAAAGCCCACTCGTGTGCATACGAGTGAACGCAGAAGAAGAAGAAGAAGTCCAAACGCAGTGTGCCTCCTTGAAAAACTGAAACTGGTTGTTGCTTTTTTCTCTGCTGTTGCTTTCCTTCGTGATTCTATAAAGAATTTTTTCACTGCTTCACTTTATTCTGACAAGTCAAGTTGTATTCCAAAAAGACCTCATGGGGCACATTGACAAAACAAAAGGAATAAAAGGCAAACAATACAGGGCGACCATGTATGACTGACAAAGTTACATTGTCTGTAACCAACACCAAAGCAAGTGAAACAATGTCGAGTTTAATATATAATCTGAGCAGAAAAGTATATATTCTAAAGCATTGCAAACTGCACTAACATTGACTACGGAATGTTTATGTGACAGTTGGTAGTGGTCTGTTGAAGTCTACAAACAGCTAGACTGCACACATGAAAGTGTGAAATTCGAAACCTTGGATGAGCAGCACCTGCCTGGTCTAACGTGTCAGTTGCCAGTATGACCTTGTAAACAGAGCTTTCTCTCTGTTGGATGTTTTACTTTGTATTAATACGCTGTTTTACTCTTTTCACCCCTGTGTGCTGTTGTTAATGCGGTGGTGGTGACACAATCATGTGAAATGTCCGGCGGCCTCAGTAAGGACAATGCCATTTGTGTTGATGAGATCGGTTATGGGTGTTAAACGTCTCTTGAAATTGAATTGTTATGTCTGATGTGTGGAGACTGTCTGGATGTGATGTTATTTCGGCTCTGACGTTTGCTTTGTGCGGGTGTTTTATCTTTAAAGAGTCTTTTGTTGTTATTTTTACATTTCTTTGATTTTTTTTTTTGCATTCCTCTGGCGATAAACCTCATGGAACAGTCAACGCCAGACGCATATCTTTGGATGATGTCCCAGGTAATGCAGTTGTAATGGTGCTAAGTTTCTTTCGTTGAATCTGTTCAGATTGAATGCGATGCTGTTGTTCAGTTTTGACTTGGCCTTGTTAGTGTATTGTTTTCAACCCTGGTCTATCCTCGTGCAGTGGGCTGGACTGTTTACAAGACCCACATTTTCCCTTTCTTCTCCCTTTCTTTAAACCCTTAGTCCTTCTTCTTGTCTTATGTTATAGACGGGCGGTTGGACAGATGGAGTAAAAAAAAAAATCAAAGAAACACAGCGGGAATAGAACAGACATCTGTTAGTCGTGCAAAATTGATTGTCTGCCCTCTGATCTGTATCTAGATATATGTTGACAATGGGATTGACCCGTGGGGATATCTCAACATTTGGGGGAAAAGTTTTGAAGCGAATTCCGATAGTTTCGAAATTGCATACACAAGAATACAAACAAGGCCACTGCCATATTTTCACAGGTTGGGTCAACGTTGGAGACAGAGTGAGTGTGTGTGTGTGAAGAAGAAGAAGAAGAAGAAGGAGAGAGAGAGAGAGAGAGAGAGAGAGAGAGAGAGAGAGAGAGAGAGAGAGAAGTCTGACAAATTGTTTAGAGGCTTAAGTATTTGCTCATATCATACGGATCTGCACAATATGCATCTGAGTACTGATGATGAAAGAAAGCAAATACATTGGTCAGAAATACAAAAAAAGATAGAAATAAATAAATGCGAGAGAGAGAGAGAGAGAGAGAGAGAGAGAGAGAGAGCTTTGGTTAGTCAGTTTCAGTTTCAGTTTCAGTAGCTCAAGGAGGCGTCACTGCGTTCGGACAAAACCATATACGCTACACCACATCTGCCAAGCAGATGCCTGACCAGCAGCGTAACCCAACGCGCTTAGTCAGGCCTTGGGAAAAAAAAAAAAAAAAAAAAAAAAAAAAAAACCACACACACAACCACACACACAAAAAAACAACAACAAAAAACAAAAAAAAAACAAAAAAAACAAACGGGGGAATAAATAATAGATAAGCTTGCATAAATAAATAAATAAATAAATAATAATTATAATATAGAAAAAGGTAGTAGTAATAATATTAGTAATACTAATAAAATGATAATAATAAAACATAAATAAATAAATAAATAAGACAACAATGGTGATAAATAAGCAAATAAATGTAAAAAATGAAGACACACATTCACACATACACCCACACATGCATAACAGAAATGCACCAGACATGCAGTTTCACATATATGAAAGCACAGTCAAATACATATAAACGTACATGAGCTCCAACACACACACACACACACGCATTACCGTGCACCTCCTCTACCCCCCTCCTCCACACACTCATTTCTAGTCTAAGTATCGCAGCTTCCACGGCACACACACACACACAAACACAAACACACACTCACAGAGATGAACACTTACTTGTACAAGCACATATGAAAGCACAGTCAAATACATATAAACGTACATGAGCTCCAACACACACACACACACACACACACATTACCTTGCACCTCCTCTACCCCCCTCCTCCACACACTCATTTCTAGTCTACGTATCGCAGCTTCCACGGCACACACACACACACACAAACACACACTCACAGAGATGAACACTTACTTGTACAAGCACACACACATACGCCCATATCTCCCACCCCCAACTCCACACACGTACATACAAAGATATATATATATATATATATATATATATATATATACACGTTCCAATATCCTGTTGCTCCCACAGTGTAGGCATGCATACACTCACATACCTCATCCTCTACCCCACCTCCTCCTGCACTCCCACCTCCCCTCACACACACACACACACACACACACACACACACACACACACACACACGTACACATATCTCTCCTGACACTTGTGTACAGTTTCACTCTCGCGCATTCACAAACGCACTCAAAAGCACACATACACACAAACACACACAGCCGCCACTGACTGGCCGCAAGAGGGATGGGAAAAGATCTCTGATGCCAAGAACGTGGCGTCTAGTGTGTTGCTCGGTCTATTGTGTTTGGAAAGGCCCACAGAGACTCTGTTCCGTTTAGAAGAAATTTGCGCAATGTTGGTTTGGAGATGATGCCGATATTTGTTTGATTTGCAAAGCATCGTGCTCTACCTTTCATGTTAGATTTGCGGCCGCTCCCTCTCTCTGCTTCTATTTCTTTGAGGCGATCGATGGTGTGATGGCCTTGTACCTGTTCTTTTTGGTATTCTTTGACTTTTCTGAGGATTTCCGATTTTCCTAGATGTAGGCCGCTCGTTGGTGTTGCGTTACCAGCAAGTCTGTCAGCTCGCTCATTTCCCTTAACACCTGCATGTCCCGGGCAGTATGACCATGTGAGTTTTTTAATCTGAAAGTTGCGCATTGCCTTATGCCACTCTGGGCTTCCCATTCCGTTTTCAATTTTCTGTATGAGGTTCATTGAGTCGGTTAGAATCATGGCATGTTGGTTTCCGGGCGTATGGAAGGACGATAGCCACTGGAGGGCATGTGTCACAGCTTCAACTTCCATCGTTAGGCTGGAGGTTGTGACTTTGTAGGCAGCATTCTCTTCCCAAATTGTTTTTCCATTTTGTTTCGCAGTGAATCCCCAGCCAGACTGGTCTTTGGTGACTGAGCCATCTGTGTATATGATGATGTCCTCTTCTTTACTGTTTTCTTCTATAAGCAGCTTCACTTCCGCATCAGTTTTGCCCTCTGGCCATTCCCGACAATGTCTTCCTAGAGTGGGTGAAATGACTGTGTTGAATAGATGGTTGAGGTTTTCGGGGTTTTTCTCCCATTCTTTTGTTTCTTTCAGGTCTTGAAGTCGGCATACTAGCTGGATTGTGTCTTCTGCTTGCCCCATCCATGATCTTCCTCGTCCTAGACGGCTGCCTTTTGGTTCTTTGACTGCGTCATGCAGTGGGTTTTGAGGGTTTTCTAATGCTTTGAAGTAGGTCTTGACCTGTTCTAACTTGTTTCTGGCCTGCACTGAAGGAAGGTCAAGCAGGTATCGCATGGTTTCTGTGGGCGTGTCTTTTGTTGTTCCAAGGATCAGCCTCATAGCTTCATTTTGGACTCTTTCTAATTTTAGGAGGTTGCTTTGAGACGGTGTTGTTAGCCCAAGTCCGTAGTCGATCACACTGAGGACGAGTGATTGGTATAGCAGGAAGAGGTGGCGTTGTTCAATTCCTTTGGTTGCCATTGCTTTTAAGACTGAAAGGCCCTTTTTGCATTTGAGGACAGTGTTTTCCGTATGTTTTCTGAAGGTCAGCATCCTGTCGAAGTGTATTCCTAGGTAGCGTAGGCATTCAGTTTTCTCAATTTGAATCCCATCGAATGACACAGAAGGTGGTGATTTGCTCGCGGTTTTGTTGTTGAGGGTGCACAGCAACGTTTGGGCTTTCGCTGGATTGATGGAAGATCCTGTGTCTTTGCACCATTGAGCAATATTGTTTAGTTGTTTCTGGACGGCTTCAGTTCTTTCCTGAGCATTTTTCGAAGTTTTGAAGACCAGGCCGTCATCCGCAAGGGTAAGCACCCGAGCAATTCCATTGTTGTTTAAGTCTGCAAGGCCCTTCGTGTAGACATTGTAGAGGACAGGAGAGAGTGGAGACCCTTGTGGTTAGTCAGACGAGGCGAAACAGACATCGTTAGCACACTGAGAAAGAGACAGTCATAACGATACTTGTGCGAACTAATTCCGCCAGAACAGGAAGGTGACAGGATGATAAAGACGCTCATCTGCCTAGAACAGTGCCCTTGAGGATCTGGGTCTGACGAGGAATGAGTTCAACAGAAAAAAAACTCCAACCCAATGGCACATAAAGAACAAAAAAGGGGGTGGGAGGGTGGGGGGTAGACAAAAACGTTTCAGACGACCGTTGGGCAATACCGCCACGTAAAAACCCGTCTCATTGTCTGTCGAGACGTACAGGTGATTTGTTGTTAATGAACGAGTTGTAGGGTGGGTCAGGGTAGTGGTAACTGGGTGTCGCGGATGGCTTGGGGTGTGGGTGTGGGTGAGGAGGTTAAAGAATCTTGCTGCTGTCGTTCTCCACTGTCCACATCCACCTCGTGTGTGTGTGTGTGTGTGTGTGTGTGTGTGTGTGTGTGTGTGTGTGTGTGTGCGCTTGCGCGCGTGTGTGTGTGTGCTTGCGTGCGTGCGTGCGTGTGTGTGTGTGTGTGTGTGTGTGTGTGTGCGCTTGCGCGTGTGTGTCTGTGTGCTTGCGTGCGTGCGTGTGTGTGTGTGTGTGTGTGTGTGTGTGCGCGCGCCCGTGTGTGTGTGTTCATGCGTGTGTACACATGCGCGCGTGTGTGTGTGTGCTGTGCGTACCCATGTGTGTGTGCATGTGTGGACGTGTGTTCGCCGTCCACCATCCCGCCTTGCTACCAGAGCCATTCTGTTTTTTTTTTTCTGTTCAAAAGAACTGGTTGTGCAACGTCTTTTTAAACCATGCGCTGAACGACCCGATCCATCTTGGCAGCCTCTAATTCAGGCAGGCAGCATGAGTGGAGGATCAGTCTGCACGAAATGGTCATGGGTCACGGGGCAGCACTTTGTGGGCAAGTACACGACAGCAGCAACCCTGTCATTAGCCTGACCACACTCCTCTCGCATAGCAGCCAGTCTTTAAGAAAAAAACAAACAATATTGGCATATATTGATTGATTGCTATCCTCGGTCGGAGACCATGCATTAAGCGCTTTAGATGAACAGACTATAAATACATAAAAATACGGGGTCATTTACACAACAGGCTGCCTACCTAGTACTGGGTAGAGCCGACTGACGGCTGACTCTGGGCGCTCATCATTCGTTTCCTGTGCCATTCAATCAGATTTCAGGCACGCATACATACACACTCAGACAGACGTGTATGCTTCAACAGTGATACCAATAGGGTTGTGAGCAGAGCGACAAGGGGAAAGACAGTTGGAATGGATTGGATTGAACTGACTGTCGTCATTGTGAAATGGAGGGACGAGTCTAGTAGTGTGGGGTGGGGTGGGTTCTTTAAGTCATTATAAAAAATATGAGAAATATTGACGTTAAATGAATATCAGAAATATTCGAAAAGACGTTAGCGCTGCGTGTTTGAATCTTGTTCATTTGTGACCTTTTGTTGTATCACAGTCTCTCTCCCCTTTTGTTTTTCCTCCTCTACTTCTCTTTTTCTCTCCATCCCCTACCCCCTTATGTCTGTCTTCCCTTCATGCTTTTCCCTTTTCCCTCTGTCTGTCTGTCTGTCTGTGTCTGTCTCACCCCTCTCTTCTCTTTCTCTCTCACTCTCTACCCCTCGCTCCCCATCTCTCTCTTTTTCTGTCTTGTCCTTTTCATATCTCTGTGTCATTCTCCTCTTCTTTTACTCTGTTTCATCCTTCTCTTCTCTCTCTCTCTTCTCACTCTCTCTGTGTCTTATTCCTCTCTTCTCTCTCTCTGTGTCTCAGCCTTCTCTTCTCTCTCTGTCTTATTCCTCTCTTCTCTCTCTGTCTTATTCCTCTCTTCTCTCTCTCTGTGTCTCAGCCTTCTCTTCTCTCTCTGTCTTATTCCTCTCTTCTCTCTCTGTCTCATCCCTCTTTCCTATCTCATGCCTTTCTTCTTTCTCTCTCTCTGTCTCTCTCCTTTTCTCTGTTTCTCTGTCTCATCCCTAACTTGTTATAACCCCCCTTTCTGAAAAAACAAACAAACTGATAATCGGCTTGTTCTTTTCTGCGAAAACAATTTCGTAACTATTGGAACTTGGAACTCACTTAAAACCTCCCCCCCCAAAAAAAATGTAAGGTTGTACCTTTGAGTCAATCACGTTGTCAAACTACATCTGACTGAAGATCAGAGGGGAGATGAGCAATTCAGATCCAGAAAGAGACGGCTGTCCAAATTCGACTGTTGTTTGGTTTCGATTCCACCCGTCCCACTCCAAAACCTCTGGAAGAATTAAAGCAAGAAAGAAAGAAAGAAAGCAAGAAAGAAAGAAAGAAAGAAAGAAAGAAAGAATTCTGTAAGCTGATTTTTTTTTATGGACAAACCAACCACACACGGGGCTATAACAAAGTTGAAAGCCGTTCGTTAAAAAAATAAAATAAAAAGAAAGAAAAAAAAAGGAAAAAGGAAAAGAAAGAAAAAAGGAGTTAAAGCTATGAACATCCAACCACAAAGTCACTCAAAATTTAATGCATTCTATTTCCTCTTTAGACAACACCCTCCACGAACACAACAACGAAACAAACTAGTTAGAATGTCCATACACTCGCACTTAACACTGATTTTCAGATTGTAGGTCTATATCCTTTTTTTTCCTAAAGAAAAATACACCGGTGGTCCATCACAGCAGGAACACTCTTCAAAACTATTTTGCTTCGGTGGTTCCCTTCATCTACTTCACATGCTTGCCATTTTGATTGCTGGTCCTCTTACCAAGACGTTCATTCAATTATCAAGTTATCGATTTGAATCTCTCAGCATATAAAGCGCATTGTAATCTTGGCAAAGGAATCTTCAAAGTGCTTGTGACCACCTTCATTCTACCGTGTGACGCATTTGAAGTAGACTCTGCTGTTATGCAGTCAATCATCTTTTTCTATCAAAAAATCGATTTCCATGCCTGATTTTCGTTTTGGACCTGCTGTAATTGATTAAAAAAAAATCTAATTTCACATGGAAGGAGATTTGGGGAAGTTGACAAAAATGTGATGTTAGTATTTGTATGAAAGTGTGTAAAGCAGTGTGTGTGTGTGTGTGTGTGTGTGTGTGTGTGTGTGGTGTGTGTGTGTGTGTGTGTGTGTGTGTGTGTGTGTGTGTGTAGTAGTAGTAGATGTGGTAGAGCGTATATGGATTTGTCCGAACACAGTGACGACTTTTTTGGATAAATGAACTGAATTGAACTCTGTGTGTGTGTGTGTGTGTGTGTGTGTGTGTGTTTGTGTTTGTGTGTGCGTGCGTGTGTGTGTGTGTGTCTGTGTGTGTGTCTGTGTGTCTGTGTGTGTCTGTCTCAGTTTGCTCTGTCCCTCTCTCTCCTTCCCCTTTCTCTCTCATGCACATTTCCTACACCTTCCTCTTCCCACACATGCAAGCACACACAAACACAGACACATACAGACACACAGATGCAAGCACACACACAAACACAGACACAGCCACACACACACACATGCAAGCACACACAAACACAGACACATACAGACACACAGATGCAAGCACACACAAACACATAGACAGACAGACACACACACACACACACAGACGGACAGACAGACACACACATAAATGCACACACTCGTGTGCTCCCGCCGTGTACCTGCACACATACATACGAAATCCATTGCCTTGCCTTCAATACTCTGCCCAGTCTTTTAGCTGCCACTCATCCACAACCTCACCGCCCCAACACCCCTATCTCCACAATCACACTCACATATATGGCTATAATTCTTCTTCCAAGTCATTACCCAGTTGATGCACGTTAAAGCAACATCATAATGAATCTATTTAGGGAACAGCGGTAGATATATCATGCACATATGACCACTAGCGATCAGCACAGGACATCAAGACTCCAGCGTATCGGTAGCGGCAAGACAAAAATGACGGTTCGTTAGCGAAATCATTGAACCGTTCGATACGACAGAGACAGTCATAATCCTTGATAGTCCCATCTCTATCCAGTCTGACTCCTTTCAGTCAGCTGGGTTCTCCTTGAACTGCTTCGATCGGAACTATGATGACATATTCGCGGTAAAAAGCTGTAATTTCCAAAATTTAAAAGTTGAAATCATCCCCAGACATCTTGGGAAAAAAATGTCAAATCAGTAGAACTGGAACTCGACATCTGTGTTCTAGCACAGACCCATTTTCGATGCTTTTCGACAAGCGAAACAAAAGAGGGAAAGAAAATCAATTGCGGGCCAAGGCACTGAGCGAATATCAACTGTGGCAAAGATTCTTTTTCAACAATCAGCGCATTAATATTTTTGCTGGTACAGTTCATGATGATACCCTAGGGAAAGGCAAGCGCGAGATAGCTTTTCTTTAATGCTTTAAGCGCGAACAAATGTGTCAAAATCAATGTGGTTTCCCCCCCCCCCCCCACTACGAATCCATTTTGCACAAGGTCAGCAATAAACACGATCATCAGAATCCACACAACAAACACACACCTGCATATACATTTTTTTTTACAACTGCAAAACTAAAATACACACCGCTGCGCACACACCTGCATATACCTTTCGCAGCGGTCGCTTTACCATACAATAACCTCGCCGCAGATGCCAAACCGTTGGATTTATTTCGTAGCAGAGAAGCCAACATTGATGACCATTGTTCAGATGGAAACTGTCGATCGAGGAGACGAAGCGTTGAAAGGTCCGAGTCATTCCCTCACACAGCCGATATCTGTCTTGCCCTATAATGAGTCTAAGGAAGACAGCTGATTATTGCGCAATGGGCAGCCGACTGTCTGTAGGAAATCATCTTAATTAATATATATATATATATATATATATGTGTGTGTGTGTGTGTGTGTGTGTGTGTATGAACACACACGCACACACGTACACACACACACACATGGCGGAGGTAAAAACGGACATAGACGTAATAGCCCATTCTTGTGTACAAGTGAACGTGGGAGTTGCAGCCTACGGACGAAGAAGAAGTTTCTCAAGGAGGCGTCTCTGCGTTCGAACAAATCCATACACACTACACTACATCAACTAGGCAAATGCTTGACCAGCAGCATAGCCCAACGCGCTTAGTTGGCCTTGAATGCATGCATACATATCTGTGTGCCTGTCAAGAGTGGATTTCTTCTACAGAATTTTGCCAGAGGACAACACTCTCGTTGCCGTGGGTTCTCTTTCGGTGTGCCAAGTGCGTGCTGCACACGGGACCTCGGTTTATCTTCTCATTCGAATGACTAGAAGCTCAGTTTGATTTTCCAGTCAAACTTGGGAGAAAGGGCGAGAGCAGGATTCGAACCCAGACCCTCACGGACTGTCTGCTTTGGCAGACGAGCGTCTAAACCATTCTGTTTCCTTTCTCTCCCAAATACTACTACTACTAATAATAAGAAGATTAAGAAGAAGAAGCAGATATTGGTGGGTGAATAGACAGACAGACAGAGCTGAAACCTTTCACAAGGAATGAAATTTGAAGCATGGCTGCCCTACGTTTCCATTGGATCCTTGCTTAACACACACACACACACACACACAACACAACACGCACATAATTATTTTATCATATAAATGATGCACAACACTGATTTTCTCTCGCAACTGATGGCTTTTAAATTCTAATCATTCTGTGTACAGTGACGGATGACGTCGAAATTGAACCATCACCCGCAATAATGTAAAAAAGAAAAGAAAAGGTAACTGACCTAAAGACATACATACATACATACATACACAAACACGCGCATGCGCGCGTTAGCAAGAACTCTCCAGACGTAGATAGATGAGCGTTACATATGTAAAACTTGTTTTCTGTGTATCTTCATTCTTTTGTTTCTTGTGTCGCTTTTTGTGTACTTTTGTGAAAAATCTATTAAAAAAAAAAAGAAAAGAAATCTGATGCATTCTAAGGTCTTGGCATGAAAAAGAACTTTCCAAGTGACATCAGATTTGGAGTCTCATCCGGAGGGAGAAAGGACATGCGAAGTGACAAGGGAGCCTTGGCCCCAGGCGCTCACAAGCCATCATTTGCATGCCCTCAACTCCTGGCATGTTCGTTGTGCACGTGCCTGGCATGAAGCGGGCTTGGGAGGGTGAAGGGGGTGGGGTAGACGGCTGTCAATTTGGGGTGGAAACGGGATATCTCCTTGTTAATGGCAGTGTGACTACGTCTTGTGTACCGCCTAAAAGTTTGTTTACTTTTTTTTCGAAGCAGTTTTCCAGTGACACAGAAAAGTACAGTGCGGAGAGACAGCGTCCACTGTTTCTCACCTGACATTTGCAGCTGCGTTGGTCTGTTTTTCACATTTTTCACTGATTGATACGACGTTTGTCGCTCGTACATCTCCTTGGTTCTGATGGAAGTATCGCCAGTGAGGTTCACGTGGAGAGTGGAAAAACAGAGACAGGGAGGACAGGTGTAATGATTTTGCAAGCGTTCATTACTGGGGTTCTCTCACGTCGTCAATCCACAAGGACAGTGCACACAGTTGTTTGTGCACAGTTATTAGTTAGCGTAAATAATACCCTGCAATGTATGTTACATTTCTTGATTGCGCGAAGAAACAGGCAGCAAGAGACTAGCTGTATGGCTACTGTGCATACCCGCTACCAATTGTAAGAAAAGCACAGAAACGCTCACTGTAGTTTTAATTTCTTCAGTTATGTGTATGCAGACATTTACAGAGCACAAGCCGCAAAGTGGTTCGTCTTGGAAAGATGGCGAATCGCAGCTGTTTGCGTTATCGTGTGACTCTTTATTTCGTGCTGTAAATATTTTTGGGTAATAAAATAATATTTCATCATAAAAAGTCCTTAAAAAAATCCGACAGAACGTTGAACTTTGAATCTGGGGGTCATGGCGATACTGGTCGTTTAATTTGCGAAGAAGTGGACAGGTTTGGACGCAGTTGCAGTAGAAGACTAGGAAGGTACTAGCAAGGACATCGCTTTTCGTTAAATTCAGGGACGCTGCCCTACTTGACCCTATCCAACGACACACTGAACCGGACTCATAAACATAATCGGTCAGTGAAGGACACGAAATCATGCACTTCTTCCAACAGTTCTTCACGTCGAAATTTGCACACACTGAACTGCCAAGGGCGATTGTGTTCACAAAACTAGCTATGATTTCATGCAGAAAAGGATTTTTCCAAGACAAGCGCGTTTATTGATGGGGGGAATTGATGCTCTGTCAGACCTTCGGGAAACTTGTGAAATGGATTCTGCAACTTTTGATGCATTGTGGGTTTGTGTGTGTGTGGCCTTATTGAACTGGGCGGAACGGGAAGGAGCCAATCTTGCTTCAGCAATGTTCGTGTTTTGACAGACGTGACACGGAAAGGGCGATAACTCCTAACTTAGGTAAGTGTTCATATGCTATAACGTTACCACGGACCTGTGTCTGTGTGTTTTGTTATTTGTGTGGTGGTCAGTTCTTGTATGGGTGTATTAACCATGTAAATGTGATACGCCTGTGATGTGCGTGCAAGTGTGCGTGCGTGCGTGCAAAGTCAGTGCGTTGTTATATTGACATGATCATATCGTATTTCATAATAGGGAAGCTCTCGTCTCTCCAGCCTTCGATGCAGCGTGACAAGCCTGTTGCAGAAGAGACGCTGGGAAATTGTCCTTTATCGATATTCATTTGGTGATGATAAAGGTCTGCTGTGCGAGATTACAATCTTCACTTCTCGAAGGTGACAATAACCATTCCGTCTGCTGGACCTCAGATTGAGAAGGGTTTAACCCTTTCACCGCCAGTCAGTTTAGAGTGCTAAATTCCCTTGTGCTCTAAACACAGAAAACATGGTGTCTAGGATCTAGGGGATGCCCTTGTGATGTGTAGAAAATGTGGCCTATCCTACCACCGAACATAAAGAGCATTAAGATCATGGACAACAGACACATGATCTGGTCACCCTTCAGTGACATGGGTCCTCTAACCTAGCTGGTGCATAAATGCGAGTTTGGCGATGAAAGGGTTAAGGATAACAAGTCAGGCAGTGGGTGTGGTCGTCCGTTTTTTTCTTTTAGAATTATTTTTCCTTTTCTCTCTCTCTTTTTTCCCCTTTTCTCTCATTTTCTCTGTCTCTTTCTGTCTTTATTTTCTCAGCACTTAGCTGACCCTTTGTTGTACTGCTGACAGATAAGATAAGATAAGAATAACTTTATTATCTCCAACTGGAGAAATTTGGTCAGGTGCATTATCACAACATAGACAAGTAAACAACATGGGGACCATAACTGTAAAAGCCAACAACAGCCCCTACAAATATTACGAAGATACAAATGTAAAACATATCACATACATCGTTTCATACATACATCCACACACTGCAGGTAATAACTAGTATTCTTGATGTAAAAACAGAAAGAATTAAGAAACATTATTTGAATATAATTATAAACATAGCCTACTATACTGCACATTGATTATAATAGACAGATAAGATAAGAATAAAGATGAATTGCGGAAAACCACAACCAGATAATCAGCACCCCCCCGCACCCCCACCCCCCCACCCCCCCGTTCATTTTTCTGTTACAAAGTGCATTCCCATTGTCCGCAAGTTCGAGCACTGTTTTCCTTTTTCATTTTAAATATATATTTATATATATATTATATTAAAGTTCTCTTGTGCATCCATTTTGTGTGTGTGTTAATTAAAAAAAACAAAACAAAAAAACAACAACATTATATCGTCGTATTTTCGAACGATCCATCTCACATGTGTTTTCATTTTCTGCAACATTTTTGTTGTTGAAATCCTGGAGATGTTTTCTTCACCACAGAAGGCTGACGGGGGGTGGTTTTCTGTGACAGGGGTTACGATGGATGGGTGGGACTTTGTCAGTTCTCTTATGTAGAGGTTGTGTTAAAATTCTGAACACCGGGAGAGGCATAATCTGTCCATTTTGCCATCTATATCCTTGTATATATATCTGTAGAGAATGGATCTAATGTTTTTATATTGGTTTGTGTTACTCTGTATTATTATTATTGTTGTTGTTGTTGTTTGTTCTTGTTGTTCATTATATTATCGTTATTATTGATATTATTATTATTATTATCAATATTATAAATGTTGACATTATTATCATCATCATCATCAACATCATCATGAGCATCAGCATCAGCATCATCAATATATATAATCAAGAGGTGATACAATTAATTAAGTGGGGTGGCTGGCGTCCGCAGTAAGAGCAATATCATTTGTGTTAAGGTGTTTAATGATGGGGTTAAACATCCCATTTGAAGGGATGCACATTAATGAGACACACTCCAAGTAATGATGTACACATTGATTTAATTACACATGTTATCAATTATGTTGTATATTTGGACAATTTGATACTCTACACAGACCCCCCAGGATGTCCAGTGGGTGTCTGAATGACTCAACCTTTAGCTTCCGTCGTCAGAACTGTGGTATTCTTTGTCAACATTCACCTCTTCAGTATTAGAGCGTTCCGCTTGCAATATTTTGATGATGGTAATTGGGATGAAACGCTGTTAACGACGTCTCTTTCGCCGTTCGTATGGAGAGTTAAAATTTTTGGGGTTGGACAAGAGGGTGAAACGTCAATTGGGCAGTTGAATGTAACTAGTGTCGAATTCTGCTCTTATGCCCTCTTATCGTCACTCAGATGTACTTTGACAATATGATTGACTCCAAGGCAGACTCGCAATATAGGGGAAAAGTTTTGAAGTGAGTTTTAGTAGTTTCAAAATTGTTTTCGCAAGAAAAAAGACACGAAAAAATTACGACGATTTTTTTTTCTGCGAGTTAGGAACGAGTTGGGGACGAGAGAGAGAGAGAGAGAGAGAGAGAGAGAGAGAGAGAGAGAGAGAGAGAGAGAGAAGAGAGCGCATGAACTTTATTGTATAAGCCATACGACCCGTTACAACTGATCGTGCTGACAATCAACAGTAGTTATAGTATACTATGGGTATGATCAATGATGCCAAATAAATCTTCAACAAAAAAAAATCAAGAGAAAGGAAACAGTACTAAGGGCGTCGATTAGAGAGAATGAGAGAGAGAGAGAGAGAGAGAGAGCAAGAGAGAGAGAGAGAGAGAGAGAGAGAGAGAGAGAGAGAGAGAGAGAGAGAATGACGACGATAATAACGATGTTTTATTCAAGAAAGGCCATGGCCTCATTTGAAAGGGGTACACAATAATGAGACATTTTAAATAATGACGTACACATGAATGTAATTACATATGCTATCATCATGTTGTATAGCTGGACAATGTGATACATCAGCTCACAATTCTCTGCCTGATGTATATAGAAACACAGCGAAATTTTAAATGAAATTTTCATTTTTGGAAGGAGGGTAAGGTAAGCATAGATAAAGTTTTGTCGGACATACATATTTTTTTTCTTTCTTCTACCTGGAAAGAAGAAGTGAAATAGAGAAGTTAATTATTTTTGCCATGAAACAGTTTTTAAGTGTTGATCGACGAACACCTAATGATCTTGTTTACGATGTACTGGGGAGATTCCTGATGAGTATCAATTTACATGTTTGGTGTTAAATGGTGTGTGTGTGTGTGTGTGTGTGTGTGTGTGTGTGTGTGTGTGTTTGTGTGTGTGTGTGTGTGTGTGTGTGTGTGTGTGTGTTTACGCACGTGGTGTGTGTATTGCATTGCGCACACAGTGTGTATGCTTGCGCGCATATTATGCTGTGCGTGCCAACGCGAGAGCACGCATGCACGTGCACTTGCTGAATTTCTGGCACTGAAATGTCTGGATACGTAAATTTTGAAAAACGTTTCCCCCCTTTCAGGAAAATCCCAGCCTTGCGAAGAAAATCAGGCAACCTCTTTTCGCCTGTGCGCAAAACTAGTCTCTCCATTAACAGGGGCTATTGGTCAGTTTGCTCATATTTTACATCTCCTGTCGTAAAACTGTCTAGACAAGTCGGGAGTTCTGGCTGTGTCTTGGTGTTAATACGCCGAAGTTACTGTAGGCGACAGGGTGGATGTGCCATGAGAACAGGTCATTGTTCGACTTGAAAAAACATTCTTCGGCACAAAATGTCACGTCTTTCTTGCTGTTTGCTGTGTACCTTTAGCGAATTACCAGAGAGAGAGAGAGAGAGAGAGAGAGAGAGAGAGAGAGAGAGAGAGAGAGAGAACCACAATCATCAAGTTGAAAGTCACAGAGGAAATGGATTTTTCCCAGACAAAGTAAAAGCTTCTGGGGACCCATCTTGTATCCCAGCAGGGGGGCACGCACGTTCCATCTTGTCCACCCACACTTGTAGTGGAGTGAGCCGACTCTCTCCCGGCAGACGGTCATCAGTGTCTGATCGAAAGAACCAGAGAATGCTGAAAATGTGGGCTTGATACAGACCTACCTAAAGGTTCTGCCTTTCCACATAACCTTGCACTTCTTTCTCATTTTAGTATTATGAATCTTATAACCCGTTTTTAAGAAAACAACAACAAACAAAAAACACAAAACACCAAAACAACAACAAAAACAAGCAAAAAACAACAAAAAGCAAACAAACCTAATCCCACTACATCTTGAAATGTGGACATGAAAGTTAGGCCTAACGTGCAGTACACAGAAAGTAGTCCATTTTCAAAACTGTCTGTGTAAAAAAGTTTACCCTGATAGCTACTGTAATTTTCTGCCAGTTTGTGAAAGAATTACGCCAAGAGCCTATCATTGTCTGTCATCAGGCTTGCAGAACATAACTGACTGTGAATACATTATTATTGTTTCTCATTGGGTCTGTACGTTATTTGTCATCTTTTCTTTTTTTGGGGGGCGGGGGGGGGGGGGGCTGGAGGAGGGGGGGGGGGGGGGTCAGTTTTACTGTTAGTGATTTTAGGGTCGGCACAATGTGTATGTTTAGGATATGGTGGTTTGGTCGTTAAGTGCCCGACATAAGTGGAAGCGATGGTCCCAGGTTCAAGATACTCAAATACCGTGATTTTTGTGTGTGGTCTGGGTGGCAGCCTTTCGAGTGAACTGAGGCCTCATGTGTCGCATGTATATAATTTGTGCTCCACAGTAACACGTGGGTTAGTTGTCCCTGGCACAGCTTTGTGGCCAGTCCACTTTGAAAGAGAATCACGACGGGCGCAATAGCCGAGTGGTTAAAGCGTTGGACTGTCAGTGTGAGGGTCCCGGGTTCGAATCACGGTGACGGCGCCTGGTGGGTAAAGGGTGGAGATTTTTGTTTATCTCCCAGGTCAACATATGTGCAGACCTGCTAGCGCCTGAACCCCCTTCGTGTGTATATACAAGCAGAAGATCAAATACGCACGTTAAAGATCCTGTAATCCATGTCAGCGTTTCGGTGGGTTATGGAAACAAGAACATACCCAGCATGCACACCCCCGAAAACGGAGTATGGCTGCCTACATGGCGGGGTAAAAACGATCATACACGTAAAAGCCCACTCGTGTGCATACGAGTGAACGCAGAAGAAGAAAAGAAGAAAGAGAATCACAAGTAAATAACAAACAGGAAGTACAAAGTAACAAACTTGTGATGTACTGTGGTGACGCACTTTGCCCACATTACAAGGGAAGGCAGTCCGAATTTCATACAGAGTAACCTGTTATGACAAGAAAATATCACAATAAAGTTGATACAGTGAAATAAACTGGTAAGGAATAGCCAGACGGCAAATGAATGACATAGTAGCGGAAGAAAAGGAAGGGATGGACTCGCAAACGAAGTCTATAACTATTGAAATGGTGTGAAAATATCTATTTGTTATGAGATACCTCAACGATGGTCGAAAGCTGAAGTTGAAATGCACTATAGAGTAGAAAATTGTTAGTGAACGAGCACACACAGTATTGTCTGTGTTGATCACTTTTTCGAGGAAATGATATTCAGCATGGACAGACTCGGCCGCGCAAGGAGTCGACATGGATGGAAATTGGACCTTTCTCTCTGGGTCGGCAGTTCAAGTCCTGCTGTTTCGTACGGAACTGATAAATCTGTTTGAACAACATACCTATTCAACACAGGAAAATGGAATGTGAGAGAAGGAAAAAGTGTGAGAGATTTAGAAAAAAAAGTTGATTAGCAAATCAGTCAACAGGCTTGTGTCTGTGTGGAGATTGGAAGGAGCGGTCATTAAAAAGGAAGGTAATCAGTATCGCCTAGCTTCGCATTGTCTCCCTTTTTTTGTCAGTGGATACATTACAAGCTGTCAGAGATGAGAAGATTTCGAACATTTCAGGCGGCTTTGAACATTTCTGGAATCCATTTTCATTCTAAAGGGAGCTCAATTCCTCGACTGCCCAAAAGAAAGAAAGAAAGAAAGAACGTGGATGCGTGCTTGTACTACATACAGGGAGAAATTCTATAGAACCACGTCCTGTCGTTCCTGTCTCGACAACATTTCCGAGTCCGCGGAGGTATAACGTGCCGCATCAATTGATCCAAATGGGGT
>NC_134899.1:20464026-20471526 GCF_041734735.1 Babylonia areolata
TAGCGCACGTAAAAGAACCCACGGCAACAAAAGTGTTGGCCCTGGCAAAATTCAGTGAAAAAAAATCCACTTCGATAGGAAAAACAAATAAAACTGCACGCAGGAAAAAAAAAAAAAAAAAGGGTGGCGCTCTCAGTGTAACGAAGCGCTCTCCCTGGGGAGAGCACCCCGATATTCACACAGAGAAATCTGTTGTGACAAAAGAAGAGAAATACAATAACACGAAATCTGTTTTTGGGAACAACAGTTTGATAAGTTGATTAAAGCATACGTATTAAAAAAAAAAAAGAGAAGAAATCATGCAGAGCAAGCAAAGTGTGAGAACAGAAAAGAAATGGATCGAATAAAGAAGTTCAATGAATTAAAAAGAAAAATATTTTGAGATAATTTTCTCGGCTTCTCGGAGCTAATCCCAAGTCATTTAGCGTTTTTTCATTTTGGAAAAACAAACAAACAAACACGAAAACGTTCCTGGCTGATGAAATCCATGCTGGGATCGAAATTCTGAACATGCACAGACTTCCTGCTCATTATATCACAAATTGAAAAAAGAAAAGAAAAAAAAAAAGAAAGAAAAAATAACTCATCTGGCATTTCGAATCGGATTTAAACAAATAAGCCACCAGAAGCCATCCGTTTTTCCACCCCTATTCCCGATGCATTTCGTAAGAGCAGTGGTGTGCACAGAATAAATATAAGCCGTTTAGATGCTTCAGGTTCCTAGCTTTTTTTCAAATTCCCCCTAAAAGGGTAATCCGAGCATCAAGCGCCATAGGGCTATTTTCCAAGGGGACAATTTTATACAGCAAAATATTCCAGAGTCACTGCCCTTGATAATTTCTTCGCAAAAATGTGTCCCTAATTTCGACGCGAGTCAGAAACACACATTATCCTAAGGATAAAAAACATACATAAAAACAAACAAAAAACAAACCAACAACAAAACACAATCCAATATGAAAAGAAAGAAACCTAGAAACTAAAGTTTAATGGACATAGATATGGTTGGCAAGCCATGTGACGAATCCATACATTTTTAGTTGAATATGTAAAGTTCAAAATGAAGCAGTATAAGTTCAAACACATTGAAGTTTGGTACATTTCCCGCCGTTGATCGTTCGCGTTTTCAATTTATTCAATCGTTTGCAACACAGTGATCCAACATTAAGTAGATGATGATGTGAATGAGAGAATTATGAAAAAAATAAACAATAAAAATAAAGCATACGTCATCAGAGGCGCTGGTCATTGTTGAAATCTGCTAATGAAAAGCGGAAAGGTCTGGAAATAAACATGGGAACTCTTCTTCTTCTGCGTTCACTCGTATGCACACGAGTGGGCTTTTACGTGTATGACCGTTTTTACCCCGCCATGTAGGCAGCCATACTCCGTTTTCAGGGGTGTGCATGCTGGGTATGTTCTTGTTTCCATAACCCACCGAACGCTGACATGGATTACAGGATCTTTAACGTGCGTATTTGATCTTCTACTTGCATATATACACGAAGGGGGTTCAGACACTAGCAGGTCTGCACATATGTTGACCTGGGAGATCGTAAAAATCTCCACCCTTTACCCACCAGGCGCCGTCACCATGATTCGAACCCGGGACCCTCAGATTGAAAGTCCAACGCTTTAACCACTCGACTATTGCGCCCGTCATGGGAAAACAAAGTAAGGGATTACACGATTCTTTATTTCTTCTTCACTTTATTTTGATTTTTCAACATTCGTTTCTTCACTTTCTTTATTCAATCCGTTTCGTCCGTCACTTATGCCTCACAAACTTCTCTCCAAACGATAAATGTCCATGGTAGGAAGTCAGAAATATGGAGCGGTAACCATTGGAATTTAACTCACTCAGTACGGCCAGTCCTCTCTTCTCCTCTACACAGACCCCTCGGATGTCCAGTGGGTGTCTGAATGACCCAACCTTTAGCTTCCGTCGTCAGAATTGTGGTATTCTTTGTCAATATTCACCTTTTCAGTATAAGAGCCTTCCACTTGCAATATTTTGATGGTGGTAATTGGGGTGAAACGCTGTTAACGTCGTCTCTTTCGCCGTTCGTATGGAGTGAGTTAAAACATAAATTTCGAAGGTTTGATTTTGGTTTTGGTTCCAGATGACAGAGGTGTAACTGACCCCAAGGCCAGGAGCATTGTCGAGAGAGCTGGGGGTGGTTGTGTGTGGGGGAAAACAACAGCATGGAACTCGGACTGTTTGGGGGACATTTTTGGCCATGAACGCTTCAGATCATGGACAACTAGAGAACACCTTGGCATCATCTCCAGGCTGCTGGACTGACTGCAAGCTGCGTGTTCTGTCAACAGCAGTAAGTCGTGCTCGTCAGTTTTGTTTCTGTGTTGCTGTTTTTTGTTTGTTTTTGTTTTGTGTGTGTGTGTGTGTGTGTGTGTGTGTGTGTGTGTGTGTGTGTGTGTGTGTGTGTGTGTGTGGTGTGCTCCTTGCTTTCGTTTTGGCCTCCTTGTGTTGTTATTGTTGTTGCTGTTGTTTGAATCCATTACGTGTAATGTTCGTATTCAGTTGATGTCATTGTTTTTTTTTTGTTTTTTTTTTAATCCATTACGTATAGTGTTCAGGTTAAGTTGATGTCGTTGTTTGTTTGTCGTTGTTGTTTTAAATCCAGTGTGAATAATGTTTGACTATAGTCATCTTGGTAATGGACATTTTCTTGGTCGTCTTAATGTTTGGAGTATGTGATGGTATGTCAGTGTTACACACATATATCCACAAACACATACACACTCACTCTCTCTCTCTCTCACACACACACAGACACACACACGCACGCACACACACACACACACACACATACACACACAAACATCCACAAACACACGCACACACACACACACACACACACACACACACACACACACACACACACACACACACACACACACACACACACACACACACACACACAAACACAGAGGGAGAGACAGAGAGACAGAGAGACAGAGAAAGGAAAAGTTAACTTCCAGTCGCAACTTCGCGGCGATCTATCTCAGTGCATGATGAATTCTCAGGAAGGTGAAGAAGAAGAAAACAAGAAGAAGAAGTAAAAACGAGCGTGTGAAGAGTTATGGGAGCCCGGGTGGACACAGTGGGATTGTTTGGAGGTGTGTGTCTGCCGCTGACAAGATAATGGCCCAGCCTCGGGCCGTTGATGAATCGGGGGGATGGAGGAGGAGTACTGTATTTTCAGGTGATGATAATAATATCTTTTTTTTTTTTGTTAGTCTCTTTCTCTCTTTGCTACCCCATGTTCATTGTCCATTCAGTGTCTTCACGCTGCCACCTCCGCGCCCCCCCTATATTTACTCATCGAGAATCTTGCATACACACACACACACACACACACACACACACACACACACACACACAGACACACACACACACACACACACACACACACACACACACACACACACACACACACACACACACACGCACGCATGCACGAACTCAGACATACAGACACAGACACACACACACACGCACGCACGTACACGCACGTACACACATACGTCCTTAAATGACGTTCGCCAGGCTTAAAGTGTTAGCATTTTCTGTCAGCCTCTATGTGTCTGCCAGTCTGTCCATCGATCTAGCTGTCTCTGTCTGTCTGTCTGTCTCTGTTTTTGTTTGTTTCTTCGATTTAACGGTGTCCTGCATCCATTGCATTGCATTACCTAAGTTAAACTTAGTGTCTGCAGTGGGGTAGAGACAGATAATACAACAACATTCCATCTGTTGAATCTGTTACCTTTTGGAAAAGAATGGTCAGCCAGTCAGTGTTTCTGTCTGTCTGTCTGTCCGTCTTTGACGTTTTCTCTCTCTGTATATATTTCTTTTTATGCCATTGTTTCAAATAATAATAATAATGATAATAATGATAATAATAATAATAGTATTTATATAGCGCTGAATCTTGTGCAGAGACAAATCTAAGCGCTTTCACACCAGTCATTCACACGCATGCATAACTCTAAAACGGAAGAAACTGAAGACAAGGAAGAGTTAGGGGAGGGAGGCTATCTTGTGAAGAGGTGAGTTTTGAGGCCAGACTTGAAAGAGCTGAGTGCGGAGACCTGACGAAGCGAAAGAGGAAGTTCATTCCAAATGTAAGGTCCAGAGACAGAGAAAGAACGGCGTCCAACAGTCGAGTGTTTGAATCTGGATATGCGTAACCAGAGTGGATCCGAAGCCGATCGTAGAGGGAGCGAAATGGAGTGTCGAGGTGAAGGCAGCCACAAAGATAGGAAGGGGCAAATTTGTGAATACATTTATAACATAGTTTCCCCATCTATTCATCTCTCTCTTTCTCCCCACCCTCCTCGACCCTCGGCCCTCTCTCTCTTTTGTTGTTCCGTTTGTTTTCCTTCTCGAGAAAAAAAGTTCCTGGTCTCAAGTACCCCCGTGTAAATATCTTCCTGACTGGACACCCTGCTGTCACGTGCATAAAGGATATATCGTTCCAGATAGTCCAGACAGTATACCGGTGACAGCGCAGGTCTGACGCCCATCGATTTTGCCCCTCCGCCCCCCTCACCACACCCGGCCCCCGCCCCACCTCTTCGTAGGGAACGGGGCCTTTTGTGTGTCCCCGGACATAGCTCCGAGGCGGCATGTAGAGCTTCTGAGTTAATGAAGAAGTACACATATGTTGAGGCTTTGTCGTGAGAAACAACAAAGGTTTGTCAACTTCCTGACAACATTGATTGACGTGCAGCAGGTACGTGAAAGAAGAGAGGAGAGGGGGGTGGGGTCTAAAGTGCAGAAGCGAATCGATTGGATGGGATGCGAAAGAGGGACGGTTGGATGGGAGGACACAGGTGAAAGAGGCTGTTGGTAGGGAACGGGGATGGGGGTTTTGTGTGTGTTTGAGAGGGTTTGGGGGTGTGGGAGTGAGCAGGTAGATGAACTGAGGTTTATAGACAAGTGCAGATGGCAAACAAAGGTGAACGATGTTGATGTTGACAGTTAAGACCGCCACTCACGAATACTGAATCATCACGATCACTGCTGTGGGAAACGATGGTGATTATGTCATAGTACTGTCAATTCAAACGTTGCGTTGATGACATTGTCAACGTCATGATGATGATGATAATAACAATGACGATAATAGCGATAATTATGATAATACTGGTGATAATGATAATGATAACAACAACAACAACAACAACAACAACAACAATAATAATAATAATAATCACCACCACCACCATTATTTTTTCATCGAATTACTGTTAAATTTATCTGTAGAGCGATAGTGTTGTTATTATTAACTTTTAAGTGTATATGATTATATTATATTGGAAAGACATAAATACGTAGCTGGAGTATGGGGAGGAAGAGGAAGAGACAGTGGAAACGGTGCTGATAATGATGCTTATGACGACGAACAACAACAGGAAGAAGTACCCGAAGACACTGTCTATTTCTCAGTGCTTTCCGAACTTAGTTAACGAATGCAGAGTCCCCTAGCAGTCATTAACTCACTCAGTACGGCCTGTCCTCTCTTCTCCTCTACACAGACCCCTCGGATGTCCAGTGGGTGTCTGAATGACCCAACCTTTAGCTTCCGTCGTCAGAATTGTGGTATTCTTTGTCAACATTCACGTCTTCAGTATAAGAGCCTTCCGCTTGCTATATTTTGATGATAGTAACTGGGATGAAACGCTGTTAACGTCGTCTCTTTCGCCGTTCGTATGGAGAGAGTTAAAGCACGAAGTTTCTTCCGCCTGGTTCGTCGAAGCAGTCTTCACATGCTGGGATGAGGAAATGTCCTTAATTACTTCACCGAGGGTTTCAGACCCGTTGGTTACCCTCGCATGGTTTGGCCGAGCTGTCGAACCGGTTTCCTGGGGGCTGGCCGTGGCCGTAGCCGCTGCCGCTGCCGCTTGCAAGCAGCTGTTGGGAGCCACAATTGAGAGCTGCATGCTGGTGGGGACAAATTAATGAGGATGAGCCACTTCAGAGAGTGCGAGAGCCCACACTGTAGAGAGTGCTACCCCTCCCGAACTTCCCCATACCCCCCGTTAACAACTGATGATGATGATGATGATGATGATGATATCAGAGACAACATTGCGACTAATAGCATAAATGAGTAATGATAGGATGCATTTAAGGTAAGGAGAAAAACAAATCAGAAATCCACCTTATAAAGCAGAAATTTTGGATACATAAAAAATCGTTGCGTGATGATCTGTTAACTTTTGCCCGTACTCACATTCTGGCCTTTAAACCTCGCTCGGGATAAGAGTTCTGTTAACGCTGGTGTGTTCAGATTTATTATCTTCGATTATATTATGGTTTGCCCACACGCATACATAGTAAAGTAGAGCACAGAACAAAGACGAATTCTGGAAAATAGTGTCAGAGAAAAAAAAAATTAAGACGTCTTGCATTAGCCAGGAGCAGAAAAGAATAAAAAAAGAACAAGTTTCAGCACAGAAAAATGTTCATAATTTGTCACCTTTGAAGCTAGATTTTGTTTGTGCATTTGTTGTTTTACAACTCACCACCTTTATTCAGCTGACAGCAGACCCGTCAGTCCCTTGAAACATGGAATCATCTTATATATTTTTTTAAAATAATGCATACATCAAAGGAAAATCTTGACACTTGCAGGTTCCTTGATCTTATGGCGAAGAATAAAAGACATGATACTGGCCAGCACAAAGAGGAAAAAAGCTACGTTAATTTATTTTTTTCTTGTCTGCTGACAATAGAAAGCATCTAAAGTTGACAGTTTTGTAGATCTTCGAGGGGGTGAGGATGGGGATGGGGGGGAAGGGGGTGGGGGGTGGGGGTGGCGAGGAGAGAGAGGTGGTGGTGGTTTCTGCTCTGGAAGGGGCGCTCACTCAGCCTGGCTCGATGACTGATCAGTTATTGTCGTCAGTCAGGACGAGAATCGCCAGGCGGTGTGTCCTGTGTATCTGGAATCAACGAAGACACCACTGAACTCCAACGAAGTAACTCAGTAGCAACACAGGTTCTCCTCTGGTAGAGAATCTCATGGCGATGAAGCAATGAAGGCTCCACGTGTACTGCTGGCACCAGGGAAGCGACAGAGAAAGCAGAGGTGTGGCTGTGAAGGGGAGGGGTAGGAGAGTGCGGGTGGGGACGGGGTGAGGGGAGTTGAGAGTGACGCCAATGGGAAGGCGAGGAATGTGCAAAGATTATGAAGCTGAAGAAGAAGAAGACGACGACGAAGCAGAAGCAGAAGCAGAAGCAGAAGCAGAAGAAGAAGAAGAATCAACAACGCCTTGTTCTTATGCAGAGACATGCGACATGCATTATCTTTGATTTATGGACCTTAGTCCCAAGGGTTCGTGATGCGAAGCGGCTCCATTTCAGCAGCGACTGGAGGAATTGCGGCTGATTCCCACTTTCCGAGTGCAGGCCAGCTAATGCATTGATCTCTTTCGTGCACTCACGAACGCAGATCAAAATGCAAGACGCGCGTT